>NW_005843289.1:46112-50806 GCF_000455745.1 Alligator sinensis
ACCCACTACCTGGGATTGCCCGGAAACATCTGGATTACCCCATGGGCAGAATGGCAATGTGACAGGAGCGCAGCTGGGTGTGCTGGCAGAGGGAGAAGAAGGCAGGAACACTTCACACAGTGCTGGAAGCCCACCAAGACCAAGCTTCTCCGAACACATTGGCTTCCAGCACTCTGTGCACTGTTGCACTTTGTTACGTAGCAAACTAAAACAACTCAGATGCATTTTATCTTGCTGTGTAACAAAGTAATTGAAAGTAGAATACGCCACCGAGTGGGTAAATAGCAATGCCATTAAATGGTGCAAAAGGGCAATTAAGCTAATTAAGTCCAATTTTTTGGCATGCACAAGGCCCCCAGGTTATTAATGTTGGGTGGGGTCTGTCTTCAAAAAGTAGCTCTGCCATGTGTGTTTGTTGATAGTAGCTAAGTTATTCATGGGTCCTTCCTGAAGGAATAACATCCTTTGGCCTGTAACCTGGTATGTACAAAGAGTAGAGAGTACATGTTGAGTTGTTGTTGTTTTCCTTCAAACTACTAATGTGTTATGGTATTCCTATGCAAAAGGTTTTGTATTCCTCCACATCCTTCCCAGATTCTCTTTCTTATGCATTTTCCTCAGCTACACAGAGGTGAGTTACCATTTTAAAAAGTATATTTTAATAGTCTTCTGTTAAAATTACACAAATAGATCTGGCTTGCTCAGATTTGTTTTTCTTCCTCATTCCAGAGTGCTTTCCATCTCTGGTATCAAGTCCTGACTCAAATGGTAAATTCTGAAAAAATCCTAGAATAAATATTATATCATGAATGGTAACTAAGATTCCAGACTAAAACTCAAGAATTTATAGCAAGATTATACTGCTATCTGTATCACTGCTGTATGAGAATTATTTTTCCTATCCCCAGAAAATGTTCAGTATTTCAAAACTTTCAATGTACAACCCCAAATTCCATTAACCAACAACTGAAGGGGAATCCTTTCTCCTCCCTCCTCTCCCAAACTCTACGTCTTCGACCACACATTTTGGTTTTCAATTCAAAATGTTTTTTGTTTTTGACTTTTCTGTTATTCATTGGTTTAGTAATAAACAATTGTTCCAAGTGGACAGCAAGTGAAATTTTCATTTTGAAGATATTGCAATAGAAGTTCTATTCAATTATTGTTTTTCAGATCAAGAAACTTCTTTGAAAAGACCCTTGTGCATGATGGCCAGGTACAGACATTACTCATTTTACCTTTATAAGTGATTGAAAACCAGTCTATACCCATAACAGAACAAAAGTTTGGCACATGAAACTGGTCTATACCCATAACAGAATAGAAATTTGACACACACAGACTAATTTGAAAATGGCAGAACCAGGTCTAAGATTTGCGCTCCCCCACTGCACCAAAGGGTGAATATGTGTTCTGTTTGCTACTGATGTAAACTATGCGACTTACAGAAAACCATGTAGCTTAGACTGATTCCTTCTTGGGCTTCATGAATGTCTGTACCTCCTAGCCAATAAGTTTGCTTGATGGATTGTGGGTGAATCTTTATTTTCTAATGGGAAGAATTCAGAATCAATAGGATTACTAATTTCTCCATACCAATCTCAAATTTTGAAATGTTTTTAACTTAAATTAATCTTAACCTAGTTTCATTGTTAAAAATGTTTAGAAATGTAGTACATTTTTATTGACATATTCAGAATCCTATTTAACTATTCTGTAGAGGCAATAATCATGATTACAAATCATGCAATAAACTGACCGTGTGTGTCTCCCATTCTGCCTATTAATCCATCTGTTAGGACTTATGCTAACCCTCTGAGCAAATAAATTAGATAGTGTTCCAGGTAAATATTTATTTTTTTATAGCCTGACATAAGGCTTAGAATAGGGCTCCTGAAGCATAGAGTCCATTCTTCTGCTATTGCAGGCAAAACTACATCAAATTGTGGGTGTAACCCTGAATGATCACTGGAACCAACTCTTCATATGTGATCAAGTTTCATCTTCTAGAACTAGGTATATTTTTCACAGCTGGATCACACTGGTGGCTCACATTCCATTTGAAAGCAGCTAGTACACCCAAGTTTTCTCCTTCCCTCTGTTTTCAACTGCTGAATTTCCAGCCCAGGGCTATAATTCCACAAGTGCAGGATTGTATTTTGGTCTCCGATTCCCATACTGATTTAAGGCAAATGTGGTTTTTAAGGTAAGGGAACAATTTTAATGTTTCTATGTTCTTTACCTTTCTACAAAAAAAAAATAAAAATCTTGAAATACATTTTCCTCTAGCATATAGCTTGTCTACTGTACATGAAATGTAGATTTTATCACTACTCATCCAGGATGTTTCACAGAGTTCAATTATAGCTTTAATGTCTTCTGAATAATAGGCCAATCTCAAACATGTCCTGGTGAAACTTTTATAACACTTTATATTATCATGTATTCTTTATCAGCACAGGGATATGGGCTGTAACTTTAGCTCTTCCTACACTGTGTAATTTTGGGTACAAATCCATACACTTAAAGTGTGTAAGCCTGCAAGATCACCATAACAGATCATTTCATGTGTCTGTACCAGACTGACAATCTGTACAATAAAGGTAATATATTAATGAGTTGACAGGAGTAAAGTGTCTTAACAATTAAAGACAGGTGTTAAATATTTATAACTGATATATGGAAATGACACCACAGTAAATTCTTTTTTACTCTATGTACCTATGTGAAGGGCTGGAAAATTATCTGGATAATGCCTAACCTGTAGTATGGTGGTTTGGGGAAGTGGTGCTCAACCTCTTGACGGCCTGGTTCTACTCCCTGACTGACCCGATGTGTAAAACCAGATCCAGGTCATAGAGCCATGTAACCTGGACTATAGGACTCCCCCTGGGTCTGAAAACTTGGCTGTTTGGGGGACTGTGGTAGCATTGATTGCTGATCCCCTGCTGCTAAATTTCTGGACCCATGAGGACTGCTTTGGGCACTGTGTGCTAGATCAAGCATTCAGGGAGGGGTGGTGCAGGGTCTATCCAGGCATGTGCAGTGGGGTGGGGTGGTGTGAGCCAGGATCCAGGCATGTGGGGCCCAATCCAAACAGTGTGAAGCAGGATCTGGAAACATAGAGCCTGATCCAGGCAGCAGGAAGCAGAATTTGGGCAGGTGAAGTGCAATCTAGGCAGCATGAAGCAGGATCTGAGTGAATGGTAGCCAAGTAGAATTTGGGCAGAGCAAAGTGTGATCTGGGCATGTGGGGCCCAATCTGAGCAGCTCAAGACTATGTGGGCAGTATGGGGCTGGATCTGGGTATATGGGGGACAGATCCAGGTGACGGTCTCATGCTCCTGTCCCACAGACCAGCACTGCACTCATCTGAGCACCACTGGTTTTAGAACACTTTGTTGAAAAGCTGGAGATGAAGATTCAAACCCCTCTGAGTGAAGAGAGTGTAGATCCTGGTTCCTTCATGCCTTGAAGAAATGCCCGAAGCACCAAGGTTTGGGATAAAATTTGGGACGACTTCTTCTCCTCCAGTGTCTAATATCTGCTACTCCTGGGTTTTGCCCAAGTAAAATTTGGGGAATTTCTCATCCTTACATGGGTATCTGGGAGATCCATATGATCCAAGTGTCTGTCCAGGACTCCAGTTATTCATCATTCCCTGAGACATATTTCCTGACCACTTAGAGCTCCAATTATTTCCCAATGGTTACAGACAGGTTTACTTTATTTATTTTTATTTTTATTTTTTTATATAAATGATATAAGGAAGATACAAATTCCCTAATAATAGTTAAACTAATATTTATAACTCAGTAGCCTTAATCACTACTATATAAATTTAATTCAGCCAGTATCAAAAAGTAATCAAATGGAGATTACTTAGTCAACTTAGTCAACTAACTTGTCCACTTAGTCAAAATTGGAAGCCCATGGAACCCCTTAGTCTTTAATCCTTTTCCGCACCACCCCGTATCTTATCTTGTCCACAATAGAAATGCTGCTGCTCCTAAGAACTCCTTGCTTCTTCATCTCATCAATCTTCAGTCAATGAGGTGGAGTGGAGGTTGGGGCAGGGATACTTAATTTATTTACGTAGGTGGGATTGGGAGGGGAGAATGAATTCATCTGGGAAAGAAGAGGCATAAATTAAGTAGGGATTAAGAGATTTTTGTTTACGATGATCCTATTCCACGCTTTGGGACCTGCCCATCACTGTTTGTCTCATGCTGAGGCTTTAAGATGACAAAATGGCATGTCAGTGAGAGTAAGACAGCAAAGAATTACAAAGTAAGAACAATAACAAAAAATAAGGGAGGGATATGGTTGTTGTTTCCTATTTATTACCTGACAAATTTTGTTTTCCTGTCATACTAGATTTCTCACCTAATTTCTATGCACAAAAGATTCTCTTTTATCAAAATCATTCATCCTGCGATGAAGGGAAGAGCATCTTACAGGGAGGGATGCAGTCATCTACTTTTTGTAAAGAGGCAATTTATTTTGAACCTGTTGTGTTATAATGACAAAAGAACATTCATCTCTCTCACCCTCTCTCTTTCTCCTCCTCTCTTTTCCTGCTAGGCTCTTGATATCTAGTCCAATTTCTTAACAGTTTGTCTTCTCTGGGCCTTGAGTTTCCTTAGAGAATGTTTCAGGGTCTTGTATACAGCATTATTCTTCTGTGTTTTGGC
>NW_005843289.1:50816-114669 GCF_000455745.1 Alligator sinensis
GACATTCACAATGCATAGCAAAACTGTGCCATTGACAGGAATACATATACTGACCTTCAATTAGACTGGAGATTAAGACAATACTGGAAAATCAATAGCTCATTTTTTCTCTTTTGTGCTCAGATTTTGATGTTTACTACGATAAAGAATGACAATGCTAAAGGCAGGAATCTCCACCAAACATCCGTTGATACTACCAGGGGCTCCAGGGTCATGCAGTGGCCTAATCATTGCAGAGTTTCCAAACACAGATCTGTCAATGAATATGAGACACTACTTTGTACAACAGCCACTACTTTTCCATTGGTATCAAACATAACTTTTATTTTTCCCCCTTTTCATCCTGAGCTTTGCAGGCGAAGGTGCTGGGTAATTGGAATGTAGTTCATAGGGGAATAAACTTGATCATTGATGGCTGTTTAATTTTATCACTGTTTTCAGGTGTCTGAACTTACATTACCTCCCAAAGCAGTGAAAGAAGAACTCTGACCTCTGTCAAAATTGTGTAGGTACAGCAATAAAGCTGTAGGGAAGAAAGGTGATTATGAAATGTCCATCTTTTTTTTTTTTAATCTGAAGAAGATTGTGTTAAGCATGCAGTAGTGTTTTATCATATCTTGGTTCTAGTTGTCCTGATTAATGCCCTTCCTTTCTTTAATACCTAAACTAACAAGCAGACATCATTATTTTCATATTCATACCCTGTCTTAATGATATTGAGTGGCTGACATAACCTAATAAAAAAGCCATGAAATTCTGAGTTTAAAAATCCTAGGTATCATTTTTGTTCCTTCATTTTCCCTACCAACTACCAGAGCATAGAGTTAGAAAATCTCTGTCTCCTCCTGTTTTAATTTTTTGGGTTTTTTTTCTTTTAAATGAGGTTTATTTTTTTAAGTGTACATTAATGCTGTACATTGTAATGTTACTTATAAAGTATGCCTATATAGCCTAATTCAATGATGAGATACCTGAGCTAACTCAGGTATCAAACTAGGTTAGTGTAATGCTCTGCCTAGGAGCTTTTATTTCCTTTTATTTCCTTTCAAAGTCCTACAAGTTGGCATCTCTTTCCTTCTCAGGTCTATTTTTCTTTAAGCCCTGCATATACAGTTCTAAAAGGAATAAAAAAGGTACAATCCTCCCCAGGCGAGGTTTCTGCCTACACTAGTAATCCCAGTGACATGATGCTTTCTAAGGTACCCGCTGTGCATGGGTGTAGGCTTTTAAAAGAGGCAAAGAAGCACAAGAGTGCTTGAGGCAGTTTCTAATGAGCTGCCCAAGCAACTTGTAGATTCCCTACCTCTATGTCTCCTTGATTCAGAGGGACCCATGAAGTGATATCTTCCTCTCTTCTTTTCCCATGCAGGGGTAGGTAGATGTTAGAGCTTGTTTTTTTTTCTCCTGAGAGCAGCCTGTCCTGGAATTTCTTGCTTTATGGATAAAAGCCCAGCTCTGTTTTGGACTCTCAGGCTAGATCCCCACAAGCAGGGACATGCAGTTACCATGGGGA
This sequence comes from Alligator sinensis, assembly GCF_000455745.1. NCBI lineage: Eukaryota > Metazoa > Chordata > Crocodylia > Alligatoridae > Alligator > Alligator sinensis. The sequence continues at coordinate 52,330 of NW_005843289.1, forward strand.
AAAAATCTGTGACACAAATACGTGCTGCTGCTTTTTGCCCTGGTTCACACCCCTGAACATGTGGTTAGCACAGGGAAAAATGTTCCAGGTGGGGAAGGGGAGGCTAAGGCCAGCACCTGTGCTGGTTCCAGAAGCCTTATCTGGGGTCTTAGGGGCCTCCTTGGGCAGCAGTGGTGGTGCAGAGCCTGGCTGGGAGTGCAGAGCCTGGCTGCCAGCTGGAGCATGGCTCTGGCAGACCAGGCTCCAGTTTCAAGTGGCACACACTGCTGCCATGTATGTTGCCCTGCTTTTTCCTGGCACTTTTTTATTTTTGGACACCAGACAATCCAGCATCTCACCATGCTGCAAATTAGCAGTGCAGCAAATGCCTGCATACATGATATGTGCCGTTTGCAGTGCCATAGATGGGTTTGCAGCACCACAAAACACATGTGTGCAGTCATCTGAACATGTCCCCAGTGTAGGAATCAAAGGACTTAAAAAATATCAGTGCCAGGTCACAGTTGATAAAGGACTACCTATGTTTGCATTTTGAGTTAAACTTAGACTTGGATCTTAAAAAAAAACCCAACCTATCTCTGTGTAAAAATCTACTGCAGTCATCATTGCATATTCTACATTGACATCTTCCATTGATACTGAAAGAGTAAGGGGCTAAACATTTAATTTAAGAGATATTTTTGTTTTTTGGGTTTTTTTTTCTTTTTACAAGTTGAATATTCACTTACTAGTATGATGAGCATTGGAAAAAGTTCCTGAATTCATATATAAGCAACCTGGTTTCAGTGGAAACATCAGTTAAGAAACTAAATGAGTATTTTGTTGTTTTTACTTTATACATTTGAATCACCATTTAAAACTTCCAAAGTTCATAGAGTAAATTTGCCTGCAGTATGTTTCAGCTCAGACATCAGTAGAAATTCTGTGTGAGATTTGTATACAATGCATACTTCTATTACACTGTGGATGAAACTTGACTATCAGGGGAGTTAAAAGATAGTGGAGAGGGGAAAAGAGGATGCTCCGGTTTGGGTCAGCAGAACTGCTCTGTCTTGGTGAATTCAGACCTCCTACTTCTGTTTGTCTGCTCTAACCACTGAACACAGAGAGCAACAGCAAAGCTCATGATGGGGCATACTTTCACACTGAAGCTGAACATGTTCTCAATTATTAAGGGCATTGAAAATTGTTCGTCAGTTCCCTCTTGAGGCTATAAGGTTATGAGATAAAGACTAGGTTCTCCCTGAAACCTGTTATTGCTATACTTTCTATAATGTGACACAGAATTTAGTGACTAATTCAACTTTTATCTGGAAAATGGAAGAGCAACACAATTTAAATTCCAGCTTGTGAGTAAAATAATTTATCTGCATTCTGGTTATTTTAACTGATAAAAATCCTTAGTAGATCAGTGGCCCTGATATTCCATTCAGCATTCGGAATGAAGCTGTGTTTTCAATGTTATTTTTATTTATTTTATAGTTACCCAAGGAAAAATAAAAAACACCAGGAGGTGTTATACTTTGGTTTCCTCCAAATATTTTTCTCACAAAAAATCATAATTGCTGAATTACTTTTGAACTACATTAATCAAACTGTGTATTACAGATGTTTGATCAATTCCCTTTTGTGCTCATAGATTATCTATAAGAAGATTATATTGTCATCAAATTTTAAGTTTTAAAACATCAAGTAAACTGAAATAATTTTTAACTCTATAGTTCATGATTATTTCTGGGGTCATTGACTACTGGAGATGTTTTTATGACTACTCAGATAAGTTCCATGGCAGCAAACCCTTTCAGGATGAATACTTGTATGCAAGTCTTGAGATTCTTTTACCAAACACTGGTGCAGACTACTCTGAAATTCGCTCTGCACAAATTTGCATGTCAACAAATCAATCACTCAGATGTTTATGAAAATCAAACACACCCAAAGAAGGTGAGTATGGCATAAGAGATTGATTTTAAAATATTCAAATATTCATAACTATGCTCTTTTTTGCAAGAAATTGGAATTCATAATTGCTACATCACAGAGAGAACTTAACTTTGACATTTTTATAAGCACCTCTGTAACTCAAAAGTGCTGTCTTTGCCTAAGGGGCCATATGCATTCAATAATACCAGCATAGAGCAAGATGTTTTAAAACATTATACACTAGAATCGCATAGTTTACCTAAGGTAAAATAGCTTCAACCATTCAAACACTGAGTGTTTGAACAAACTAAATTGCATTCACTCCTATGTGATTTGTAAGTATGGGATCCATCAAGTTCTGTTCTTTCAGTGCTACACTAGCAATGGTGCACCTTTCATATTGACTCATGAGTCAAGTCTACATAGGTACCTAGGTGACAGCTCTGCTGTTCATTTCCAGTTTTATTTGCGGGGGTGGAGAGAGGGGGATGTTGTCTTCTGATAGGGCACTTGTCCGTGTTATCGGCTTTTCTAGCTAAAGATGATCCCGGGTTTTTGGTTTTTTCCACTGTTGTAATGTACCATGATGGACGACATAATATGTACATTATGTAGTGGGTTTAAGTCTCATTATGGGTTAATATGCTATTACAAGTAAAAGATGCTAGTGAGCTCCGCATAACAAGTTTACCTTCTTAACATCTCAGTACTAAGTTGCAGCAGACAGCAATTTAGGGTAGGATTGTGATTGGTTGGTTTATTTTTGGGGGGTCTTTCATTGGGGGGATTGTCAGTAGCTTGGCTTGAGAGAGACGTGGTTTTTGGGGGGTTTGAGTTCAATAAGCAGTCTCCCTTTCAGAAACCTCTTCACTGTTGGCTGCTCTCTCCTGGTCCTCTCCCCAACTAAATGTACTTGCTATCCCCTTTTCTCCCTCCCATCACAGGGGCTGCTCTCAGGCTTTCCAGGAGAACCCCTAATTTGCAGCCCAGAAGATATTGTTTCCTGCTAGGGGAAGCCACTTTGGGCCAGGCATCAATGGTGGAGTGGGGGTATGCTCTTTATGGCAAGCACTCTCCCTGCACCCCTGATTCCAGCACCAAAATGTGAGAACCTTCCTTGTATGCTTTTAAAAAACAAACTTCAAGCATGTTTCTAATTCTGCCTCAGGCAACAGGTTTGTAAACCATGAAAACACATTTTATCTCTTCTTGATTGGTACAGCCCCAAATTCTCACACTGAAAGGAATGGTTGCCTGCCATGTGAAGCCTCTTTGGAGGCTTGCAGCCATCAGCCTGGCCACAGAAAAACCTGGGGTGCATGCTCAGGTGTCCTCAGGGCAGCAGGGTGGGGTATTATGTTTGGCAAACACCTTGCATAAGCACAATTTTTTGGAGGTCTTTTGAAACATTTTTGGCTCAGTCAGAGGCATTGTCTTATCAGTTACCCTATTTGCATGTCAGTCCTCCTTTCTGCATTGCTGATAATTGCCTGCAGTTATGTACTAGCCTCCTCCCTGTTTTTTTGTAAAGACTCCTTCCTTCTCAAGTTGCCTGCCTCACTCAACACCCCAAACCACCCCAGACCCATCCCTCATGCCCTGCACTCACAGCACCCCCTCCCTCCTGCATGGAGGATGTCCTCTTCCCATACATAATATTATCTAGTTATACAGTTACAGAGCACATTTCCCAGCCTCAGCAGCCATGATGTGTGCTGCAAGGCAATTTCTCAAAACAGCTCCCCTTCCAGTGTTTGCCTGAATCTCTAATCCCCCTCCCTAACCCCTTGCCCTGCTGCTCTCTGTGTACATCTTGCAGCTTCTCTTGCTTCCCTTAAGTGTTCATTCCAAGACTGACTGAAAACCTCCCCCCTTGTCTCACAGACATTATGCAGCAGGCTTGTTAACACTATGAAAGAGGTGATGTTCTCCACATAAACCTCTAGCTTATATTTAGTGACCTCCAATGGGCTTTCAACTGCCCAAAGGCACACTCTATGCTCATCCAGCACTTGCTTAGCTTCTGGTTGAGCAATAATTTTTCTGGGTCAGTCACTTCCCCCCTCCCCTGCTGCATGGCTTCATAAGCCAGGGCAGGAGCAGGAAAGCCACATCAGCAATTACTGGGGGGGCACTGAAACACCCCAGGTGACAGCCTCCTCCAGTCCTGGGGCATAATGGCCCTTCTCTATCAATATTTGGGGTGAAAGAAAGGTACTCACACAATTAAAAAACCAAAGAAATAAGCTGGTGTATGTTGCTATTGCAGAACTATTAACAGAATGTGGCTACAGTCGGAACTGGGAACAGTGATGAAGTTAGATTAAGGCCTTAAAGTCTGCCTTCCACCATGTTAAAGACAATAACTCTCATTCAGGTGCTTTATAGAGAATGATTCCATTCTATGACAAGCTGTCTATCATCCTTAAAAGAGATGCTTCAGGGGCTTGCCTGCCTGAGTTTGGGATGACAGGTTTAGTGGCCAAGGAACCTGAAAACATCTACACCTCCCTGGCACCACAATACATTGGCAGGCACTTCAAAAACTAGACTCAATCAGCCTCCTCAGTCACAGATGGACAACCTCATTTGGGACAGCTAAAAGGACATTTTTGCCATGCAGCCACAAATGAGCTTGCCCTCTACTCTGGTTCATCCAACATTTTAGTACCAGACACACAGGATGATCAGCAGCAGGGGATCAGAAATGAGTCTTCTGTTCATGATAATGAAAGTGACTCTGACTCCACTGATATTCTGTTGCAGGAGTCTTCAGGTTCCCAAGAGAGTTCTGTGCTGGAGACTCCACAAGCCTCATGAATAGTGACTTGTAAGTTATAGAAGTGGCATTAGACATTGGGCTAAAATATTACTGCCACATGAGTCCTTAGTCTGCCAGGGTTGGGGAGACTGGTCCCCTTAACCAAATCTAAGCTACTCCCTGCTGGGTGGCTGATGATACATGTTGGGGGGTTTTTTCCCCAGTGGAGGGGTACCAGGTACAGCCCAGTGAGGATGCATTGAGACTGATCAGAATATTTGGGGGGCAGCCTTCATAACATAGTTGGGTGGTAGTGGTGTTTCACTGGAAAATCTTGGGGAGGGTGTGCTGTTAATTTTTTTGTTTTTTAAATAGAGTCTTATTAAAATGTTTAGAGGTAGCAGAACACCTTATGAGAGCTTTCTTTTTATCTTGCCACAGCTACCCCTACTACTGCAGCTGTGGTTCCTAGATCATCAAGAGCCAGTTGATAATGCTTAATATCAACAGAATGAAAGAACAACTAAATGAACAACTAAGGAAAATATTTTTCAGATACTGACAGAAGCATCCCAAAACATATCTACAACCAGTGAAGGAATGTCAGATGGCATTAATGATATCTTTAATAGACTAATGAGGAAGGAGGAAGCCAATTTTGATCTTATGGAGAGCAGAACTAATCAAATCTTAGAAGTTATTAAAAATGTCAGTAAGAATGCTCATTGTGTTACCAGATTTGCCCATTACTTTGGGGTGTGCTCATTTATTAGGGATAGTTTCTAGGGTCTTGGTAATTCTGTCAATGTGCTGCTTGTGTTACTATACGGAGCTGTATCTTTCCCTTCTGCAAGCCCTCGCCCCCAATGGAGCTATCTTGCAGGACTCAGTTTTAATGGAACTGGGTTCCTCCAGTCACCAAATCAGTCATACACACAAACACACACAAATTAATGTGACACACCTAACCCGGCCGTGCTGATCAGCATGGACAGGCTGACACCCTCATATGCCAAGAATCAGTTCATAAGAGCAACAATAAAATGCAGTCAGACACAAGCACACAGGTGAACAGAATCCCTCTGAATCCGGCTGGGTGTCCAGCTGACACCCTCATGGGCCAGCATTCAGTTCATAAGGGCACGTCTGAGTCAAACTGGGTCAATCAGCCTGTACAAGCTGATCCCCTTATGTGTTTCAAACTCAGCATGTCCCAATCTTTGGCCTCTTGATGAGCAGACCCCACAGTATTTTTGGGTTTCGCAGGGATCGTTAGCTTAGGTAAAAGAAGCGTTGCTGCAGAGCACAAAAGGAAAGAGAAGCAGAGAAGGAAAAATATACCCAGTGACTACCAGTTTGACTATAAAAGTTATTTATTGCTAAGCATATGAAATATATAATATATATATATATACTAGTAGTAATAGACATGCAAAAGAAAAAAAAAACCAAACTCAGACAATTACAATACTACCCTGGTTTCACTAAGTATTTGGGGAAACTTAGCTGAAGCTTAACTAATACAGTTCAGGTTCAGATATGTATGCCTAAAGAGAAAAGAGAGTGAGAGAGCTGGGATCTCACCAGCCCGAGGTACTCAAGTCTCAAAGCTGACAGGTAAAATTCCTAACACAGTCCTTGAAGGGAGATGATCTGTTCTTCCAGCATCCCAAGAATGACAGGGGATGGTGTCAGCATGGAGTTTTCTTCTTTCTTCCTTTCTTTCTCTTTTCTTTCTTCTTCCTGAAGCACCCACACTTTTTACAGATTTTTATACCCTCAGTGCAGCTCCTTCGAAGCACCTTCAGTAGTGTAAATCATTGTCTTTTCTATTGACAAGGGGTTATCTGGTTTGGACCATCCCAGGAAACTGATTGATAATCAGGAAACACTTAAGATTAGGGAGTAACCCAAATACTTGGGAGCCAGCTTGTTTTAACAGACTTAAGCCAATTATTGGGGTGCTCATAACCTTTTGTGGAGAGGACTCCCACCAGTCGTCTTGGGAAAAGTATGGCAACACCTGTGATTAGGGCTCCAATGGGCTAGATGCTGTGATGAACCCTTTACCATTGTTCAAATGTTGCCCATACCCGCTGTGACTCGGTCTCTTGCCTCAGCATTCCCTAACCCAGCAACCAAGTTTTAGTCAATCAAGTTTAAATAGGCCTCCCATAGTGGGACCGGGGAATGTACGGCCCAAGATGCCTATTAAACTTAGAGGTGTGTGTGTCTGGGGGGGAGTCCTTGTAAATCCAGATTAGAACTGGTCTGATAAATGCTGAGCTGGGTGTGTGTGAACATCGGTTGATTAGCATTTGGAGCACAGATTCCCCATCATGCAGTGCTCCCCTGCTTCTCTGGTCCCAGAATTCACTGCAGTCTCTGCTTCACGCTATCTGTTCTCCATCTCTCATGTAAAAGAATGGTCATCTGGTTCCATCTCGGATGTAAATGAGACCTAGGGCAGTTGTTTCACTCTTGTCACCCTTATCTGGAGGGTCTTAGGTGTGTCTCTCACTGCGTCTTAATCAGTTTCATTTATGTAGAGGAGGGGAGGGGGGAGGGGGTGAGTCCGACAGACTGCATCCTGTGCCAGGGTTCCCAAGAACACACAGCTGAGATGTAACAATTGTAGAGGACATCTGGAGGCAAGGTTTAGACAGCAGTTTTTAACACAGTTCATGATGGCAAACACTACTGAGAGCAACATTGACAATAGGCCACCCCAACCCACTTTTCATTCTCCTCCAAAAGAGAGCTGTGCTTCCTCTATCCGTAAGAGGAGAGTGCCACTACAGTTCAAGGATGAAGGGAATGAGGATACTGAGCATCCCCAGGGAGAAGAGGGTCTAAGAGGGGGGCATTTCATGGTGCACCAGGTTCTCATGCCTAAAGGATGAGTATACCCAAAGCTGAGCAACATCCTAATAAAATTGCCATTGAACAGACAGTCATCAGTCATCAAGCTATAACTGAATGCATGTACCTTTTTATCAATTTTAATTAGATGGGCATTTATGTCAAAAGAGGGGTGATGGGATTCTGTATTACTGTGGTGGTGTGCTTCTTAGGCAGTGCTCCCTCCTCTGCTGTCACCTCAGTTTATGAAAGCAGATTATACTTCTATCTTGCATTTCTCTTTAACAATGGTGGGGGTTGGTGTGTGTGAACTCAGGTTCACTCTCTATCTGTTTTTTGGATGAACTGCTTTAGTAGTGTTTGGAAAATTGTCACTGAAACAAAGTTCCCAAAAACAATTTTGTAAGTGTTTGTACTATTTTTTTTTCCATACAAGGAAAGGTTTAAATTCCCTTTTCAATCCACGTATTTTCCACTTTGCAAAGAATACCCAAATTGCATTTCCTGGTAGGAATACAAACCCCATCATCTAGCAGCAGAAATTCCTGTGTTCTCCCACCCTGGCCATCCCAACACACCAAGAATTCCCCAAATCTTGCATGACACAGGTAGACAGTGCAAGGGCTGCACCATAATAGGGCAACAAAAGCCCAGCACAGCGTGCTTGTTGTGGCTAGCCAGTTAACCCCAAGGGGCATTAGTTGGGGGTAAACCCCATACACGAGTAAATCTTCAATAATACACTGTGTCCAGTCCTGCATAATATACACAAATTAAGAGGCTTGTGTAAATCTTTAAGAAGACAAAGGTCTCTTTGCAGGGTGGGATGAGCACCACAGCAAAAAATTTGCTTTTTTAACTGTCTTTTCAAGACAGCCTTTAAAAAAGCTGAACTACCTTTACTGAAGACCAAGAGAGCCACACAGGGAGGAGGGAAGAAGCCTGTCAGCCTTACTGGGGTTTTGGTTTGGGGGTGACCCACCACAGTGTTCTGCTGGGCAGGGATCCCCATTGCCCAGACAGCTCTCCCTGACACTTAGCACAGTAGTGGGCCATGGCAACGTCTCCCCATCTCTCCGGGCACAGCAGGCTCAACCCAGGACTGACCCATATCCACCCAACTGTTTGGCACTCCTGAGAAAGACACTTTCTGTCTCCACAAGCTGCACCTTCCAGTCAGTCTGCAATCTGTTTTGATGGGAAGCCCCCATCCCTGGACTTTGTCCATGCCAGGACCCCACTTTTCTGTACCCCAGATGAGTGACATTCTGAAGCACCCAGCAACACACAACCTGTAAGGCTCTTCAATTTGAGGGTTCCTTGGGGTCCCCTGCAAGCTGTTAGTGGGTGAGGGCTGGGGAAGGCAGCCCTTCAAGGTTCCCCAGAGCAGAACCCCATCTTTGTCACCTTCTACCCAAGGCGCCTGTAGCACCCAGTCAAGCTTCATGTTGAAAGCTTCATCATTCCTGACATGCAAATTCACCACCTGACAATTCACATCAGTGTTCAAAGTAGGGGTTCACCCTAGTCACCCCTACAGTTGCTCAAGTCATGCATGGCACAAGTAGACACACACACCAAAACATGGACAGCTACCCTTTGCCAGTCAAGGTCTTTTAAGGGAAGTGACACGGTCAATGGCAGCACCTGCCCTGCACTCAGTGCCAACCATCATCACCACAACTTCAGCACAGTGTGCTTGACAAGGCTGGCTCACTCCATGGTGCATTTCTAATCCTAGTTCAGCATAATGGGGTGCTATTTCTTCTGTCCACCTTCCAATGAAAAAACAAGCCTATTCACAATAGTGTTTGCACAGAGCAATCATATGTGATTGCAGCAACTGTGTTTGGTGCCACAATTTGCTACTGAAGTCTGCAAAGTATACTGCTTTGCTGGGTGTGACCTTTCCAAGCATAGGTCACTCAGAACTCTATAAATTGCTACCCCCAGAACACTTGGGGGTACACCCACACAGCAGAGATGGCTGAGGAACATCAGAAGACCAAGTGGATAGCATCAAAGAAGATTAGAGTAGCATGGACCGTGCAGGAAGTTAAGAGCCTCATCTTTGTACTGGCACAACCAGAGGTGCTTCACCAATTCGTGATCAGCCCAGAAGCTAGCTGGCACATATACCGTGATGTCTCCAGCAGAATTCCAGAACGTGGCCACAACAATATACCTGAGCAGTGCTGTGTCAAGGCATAGTTGCTTCATGCCAAATTCTGTAGCGATATCGGTAGGGCACAGCTCATGGGCACACTGGTCAAGCATATAGTCAACTATGAATACATGCATCAACTTGTGGACATGTTGCAATGGTGGACATCCACAACTACTAGCACCAGGGGATCCCCTCCCCTGGGACGTTCCATTAGTGGCAGCATCTCTCCCACCACCTCAGCCACAGGCGCTGCTGTCAGCGGCTCAATTTTGGAGCGCAGTGGTTCATACAGTGACATGTCCTGTGTGGACTCCAAGCACCAGGAGAGTCCTGGCACCTCCAGCTCCCTGCAAGGTATGTTGCCTAATAATTTGGAGGGTCTATTTGTTTGGTGAACTGGACGAGGTGCCAGTGTGATTTTGCAGTGGTACTAAAAAGCCACTGGTGATGTCATATTTCAAAACGGAGAGCACACAACCAAGTGCTATTAGTCTGCTGCTTTTTTAAGGTTCCACTCAATCATGGTGTTGAGTTGTCACTCTCTGGAAAACTTGAGAGATGCAGACTCTCACAGGCAGCTTTGGCAAGGTTGAGATAGCTATGTTTCAGCATGAGTTTTACCTTTCAAAAAATGACAACTGTTTAATGACGTGCTTTATGTTACAGTTCTGATTGCTACCCCTCCCCCAAGAACAGTTAGGAGGATCAACTCCTGATGTGAGAACCAATCAATCATGAGGAGCCTGAATGAATGCCTCGAATGGATCAAGGAACTCGTCCAATAGGTTCACCAGTCTATGGAAAGTGTCACTGGGGTGCTTTGTGAGATTAAGCAAGAAACAAAAAGAAATAATACACAAAACCAACAGGATCTACAGGTCCTGGGTAATGTGATGTTCATCATTCTGGTCCTGTTTGGGATCAGGAAAGTGTCACCTTCCAACCCCGCAGCTTCCTCGCCAAGCCCCCCAACAAGATTTTCACGCATCCAACCACTTCCAAGTGACAAATATCAATCAAGCTCTGATGAGTGAGCAGATTGATTCTAGTCCTCCTATTGTAAAGTATGATTGCAACATGCTCTTACATTAATTAATAGCAATAGATTGCTTCTGGTGCTCTCACCCTAACATATTTGTGAAATATGCTATAACATTAATTAATTGAAAACTGCTTACTTAAAGCATTAATAAGTTGATGATCCAAGATGCTACCTAAATTTCTCTGTCTTTGCAGGTTGGTCAGTCCCTTTGTCCCGTTTCCTGTGTGGGGTGGGGGAATTGCTTGTCTCTGTGCCTGTGTGCCAGGGAAGGCAGGCATGCTCAAGAGTGGGGTGAAAAGCTACTATTTCCCTGTGGGTTCTGGCTTCCTGATTACAAATTAATAGGCTTTAATCATACCAACTGTCTTTGCAGGGTGGGATGAGCAGCCAAAATTTCCCTTTTTTACTGTTTTGCTGTATTGAAATGTATTATTAAGTCAGTAATAATATGAATAACTTTCAAGAGATGCAGCTTATGTTTTTAACAGAGAAGTGTGTGCAACTTTATTTAGTTTATCCTGTTCAAGATACTTCCTGTGCAGGGTCGGGGAATTTTCCTGCCATGGGGTGCACAATCTGGCCTGTGTTCAATGAACAACTTGGTACAACAAGCTGTTTTTAATAAGCTGTTTTCAATACCCTGTCTTGAATAAGCTGAAGTATATTGTTTTAAGAAAAGTCTAAATGGAAAGTGATCTAATTTCTTTATAGCTATCTTATACAAGTTATGTTAAAGAAATTATTAAAGATATATAATGTCAACAATGAATGTGTCTCATTTTCTTTGGTGTATACTGGTTTACTATCATGAATTTAAATTTATGTCTGACACAGCAGGAAAGGAAGGTGCTCTAAGAACTCCAAGAAAAATCCCAAAGCATCAACAGCATGGAAAAGGCAAGGATGTGAAGGAGTAGGGGTACCTCTTATGCCAATATGGGAAATGCCTGGGGGAACACTGGGGGCACCCTGAAACTAGCAAACAAGCAGGGATGACAGACAGGATGTGAAGCAACCCTTTGGTAACCTTGAACGGTACTGAGGGGTGGGAAAGCATGCATAGTTTGAGAGAAACATATTTGCAGGGGGTGGGCAGCAATAGGCAGTGCTGCCCACCTCACCTGCAAAGCCTCCTGCTTTTTTCTGGGTGCTTGTTGCTTGTTGCACGGATCGCTGCTGGGTGGGGAGGAAAATCTTTTCATGCAGAGGTCCACAAGAGAGAGACTGCCTGCCACCCCCTCACAAGTCTGGATTGGCACTGGGGGTCTGTACCACAGGCCTCCCAAAGGGTCTGCCCTCCTACCCAAGCTGGGTCCCAAAGCAGTTCTGCCCCACACTTTTTATGCATGCTTGCTGCACCAGGCACTGGGTGTGGGGTAAACTTAGGGCTACACAAGGGTACACAAAGGGTCTGGCTGCCTTCCTTCCCCCTCCCCCCCTCTTCTCTGTGTGTTGGCACCTGGGTATCGTGTACTCATGCTACCCAGGCTAAAGCCTGAATGGAAACATTACTACAGGAATTTTTTATGTAAAACAAAGAATCCTGTGTCTCCTGTCATTTGTATCATCACATCAAAAAGCAGGATTTTTTCCAAAGCTGAGAACCAGCATCGGGGTGACCTGGGGTTGTTATCGAGGTTGATTAAGATTCCTTGGGTATACCCGTGCCTAGGACAGCTTCCCCTAAAGTGGGGTTTGGGAGGCCACAATCAGCCTACTCCAACTCCCTCTCCCACCGCGATCACCACACAGTGGCCAGCATGAGCTAACACCCCCACCCCACACAGCAGGGGCATGGTGTGAGTTGAGGTGAAGAAAGAAACAACCCAGTTTCAGTGAGAAGACTTTTCTCATCACTTAGTCTATTTGCATGTCAATTTTTTAACTGCTGCATTGGCAGATCATCTTCACCTGCAGTCATATATCCCCAGCCTACAACCAGATCCCTTCAATACTTGCACCCGCTCCTGTCCTGTACCTCCTAAGCTTGCCCCACTTCTTTGGTATTCCTGTTCCTTCTAAGTCTATTTTTGTCCCCAGCAGCATCTCCCTGTCCTCCTTTGACTCCCCTTTGCTTGCCATTGCTCTGCCTGACAGTCATACTGCTGCCTTTTTCTGAGAGTGCAAGGAACTGTGGGTCAGGAGTGAGGGGCACCAGCTGCGCTGGGTGTGCAGGGTGCTGCAGGTCAGGACTGAGGGGCACCAGCTGGGCTGAAGGGGCAGGGGGCTGAAGGTAGAGAGTGAGATGCACCAGCAGGGTTTGGGGGGGAGGGGGCTGGAAGGGCAAGAGGCTTCAGGTCAGGAGTGAGGGGCACCAGCTGGGCTGTGGGGCTGCAGGTTAGCTAGAAATGAGAGGCGTTGGCAGGGCTGGTGGGGTAGGAGGCTTCAGGTTTGGAGTGAGGGACACAGGCAGGCTGAGGGGGCAGGGGTTGCCACCTGCACCAACCACCAGCTCCCCACCCACTCATGCCACAACCCCCAGGCCACTGCAGGGAGAGGAGAGTCAACACTCTTGGAGAGGCTTGGATTCTGAGATGCACCCAGCTCTGGTTTTTAATGGTCACATATAACAGTGTATGGTGTGGGCTGTGCTAAACTGTTATTTATGGCTGTTGTACCCAGCCCTGGGGTGTATCTCAGCCCTCCCCATACACTGTTATATGGAGCTGTTATACCCTAGAGCTAGGGCCACCCTGGCAGGAGTGATGGGGATGAGGAGCATCGGCAGGGCTGGGGGGTAGTGACTTGGCTGTAAAGCATGATCATGTTTTCTGTGTGATTGTTATATATTGTGCCTTCTGTACGACTGGAGAGGATCATTTCCCAGCCCACTTCAGCCCATTACTTTAAGGTTCCTCAACAGAACCTGTAAAACTGAGAGACTGAGGACCTGAACCTGTTCAGCCTCAGCAAGAGGGGGCTGAGGGGGACCTGGTGGCTGCCTACAAACTCATCAGGGGAAATCAACAGCAAATAGGTAGAGCCCTTTTATCCCCAGCACCACCTGGGGTGACAAGGAACAATGATAATAAGCTGATAGAGAATAGGTTTAGGTTACAGATCAGAAGGCAATATTTTACAGTTAGGGTGTCCAAAATCTGGAACCAACTTCCCAGGGAAGTGGTCCTCGCCCCTACCTTGGGCAAATTCAAGAGGAGGTGGGATGATCACCTGTCTGGGATTGGAGGATTCCCTGTCTGGGGTCTTGTGACCCCAGCATTCATTCCTGCCTGTGGCAGGGGGTCAGGCTAGATGGTCTCTTCAAGTCTCTCCTGACCTGAGCTACTATGGAACTATGAAACTATGAAAACCAGTTGAGTGACTCTGGCCAAATCCTGGAGTACCAATCCTATTTACATTTTTACTAACATCCTGTCATACTTTTAGCTTCTTTCATTTCTTGGAATCTCAGAACAGCAGAGACTCCCCATGCTTGAAGAAATGTGGCTTCCCCCAAAAAGGAGACCTGGGGTCCCTGGACTTTGTGGCATAACATGATGAAACCATGTCTGACTGTATGAAAATTAAAAAAAATAAAATAAAATTGCTCAACCAAAAAAAGCATTGTTACTGACTTGTCACATTTTGCAGTGCCTCTCACTTCCAACCCACAGCATCTGCCCCCACAGCACTGCCACTGCCCTTCACTCCCAACTCACAGCCCCTGCCCCCAGCCCTGCCAATGCCATCATCCAGGGCCCCAGGGCCAGTGATTTGCCTGGGAAATAAGACATTGTTGGCCAACATTGCTAGGTGACAGGGATGTCAGGGCTAGCATGTTGGTCACATTGCTAGTAACAGGGAAGCTGCTCATGCCAGCACTGTCCCCGCACTCTTTGCCACCCTTTGGCACCAGGCAGCCCATTGGGCTTTCTAATGAGGGTGCACACCAGGGGTTTCACACCTCATCTGTCAGACTTGCTGGGGTGCTGGTTGTAAGGTGACCCCACTAGTCACCCAGGCAGTTCCCTCCTTGCCAGGACAGCTCCCCCTGACACCAACCACAGTAGAAGACTATAATACTGCCTCCTCAGCTCTCCAGACACAACTCACCTCTTTTACCCTGCCCCACTGGGGTACCTATGCCTCAAATTTTGTGGGATCTGCACCTCATATTTTGGGAAACCCTGCATCTTATATTTTGTGAACCCTGTGCCTCAAGTCTGCTGTTGATTTGTCTCTGTTATATGTGTATGTTCACCTAAAATTCCTTTGATTCCCCTCTGTTCCCCTGGTTGCCCCTCCCACTCCTGGGTGCCTGGAGGGGGGGTACCATTATTTCCCAGGGTCCCCTTGCCTCTACCCCCGCATATGTATTCTATTCCACCCTGTTCTTTTCCTATTAAACCCATATATGGTTAAGATCCAATTTGTCTCGACTCTAATCTATAGGAGATAGGAGGAGAGCTGCTCCCTCATAAGTGGCTACCCATCAAATAGCGCACTAACACCTGCTAAATTCCTTCCATTGGAGAGAGGGTATCTCATCTGAGTACCACCCTAGTTACATTTACCACCTGGGTTACGCCTACCCTTCCAGCCCTGCCCCGCCCCCCCCCAGCCCTGACAAACCAAAAACCCAGTCCAATAAAAAATAATTTTAATTAGCCTGAGTCTTGAACTGCCTGGCCCATAACGATCTGATCTTCACCATGAAGTACATGAGAACACAGGGAACATTTTTTTTTAATCCAAAAAAGTTGTATTTTCGTTAATCTGGACCTTGAACTAAATCACCAGTAAAATTTTGCAAGATTAGCCGCTAGAGACTTGTTGAAATATTACAATAGAGATTCAATGGATTTCTAGGGATTACCAAGTGAACCCAAGCAGCACCTGGTGGTGTAATAGTTGCAAAGCAGGGAAAATCACTTTTTCAGATCCACACTGAAATTTTAAAATGATTCAAAGGGTTTTTTTTTATTATTATATATATATATATTTTTAATCCCTCATAGAAGAAATTCAGGAGCTAAAAATAAAACATGTCAGAGGTGTTTTAAAATACCTCAATAAAAAAAATCTAAAACAATAAAACCAGCTGCCAACATGGACACACAGACATTACATAGCTAGCTTAATGGCAACTTTGTTACGTGGATACAGGAAAAGTGTAATATGGTAACAGATGAGCTGTAACGTGGACAGGTGCCCCACATGAGCAGCCTGGAGCTGGCCGGAGACTGTTCCATTTTGGACAGTCCCCAACCAACTCCAGCCTGCACATACAGACTTCCCCATGAAGCCCAGGGCTGGCCAGTAACTGTCCCATTCTGGACAAGGTCCCAGCCCCACATCTTTTTTCCCAACCTTATGACCCAATCTGTTGATCAAGGCATAGGGCTTGCAAAGAGGCTCAGGGGAGGGGCAAGTCTCAGGTCCCTATCCCAATCCACCAGTGGGGCAGCTAGCAGTGAACCCTTGGCTGGGTGGGGCAGGAGGGTTGGGAACTGGCCTTTCCCCACATCTCTTTCCAATCCCCCTGCCTTCAAATGGGGAACTGGGGATGGGAGTTCCCTGCTGCTGGGGCAAGAGGACATTGTTCCCACCTGGGCTTCACCACCAGAACCTGCCCTGGCAGCAGGCAGCTTCTGGGGGAAGAGAGCAATCTCTCAGCTCCTGGCAGAAGACAGCTGTCTCCTGGTCCCCTTCTCCCTGATAACCACTGAGCTAGTCCCCAGGGGGGAGCTTAAAGCTCCTCCTGGCTACTGCAGTGGGGCAGATCAAGCAAATCTGCTCCCAAATGCACACACATGTAGACACCTATCCACAGTGGGTTTACTCCAGAGTAAATTATTCTGGAGTAAACCCATACAGCAGCATTTCCATGCCCATTGTGTCACTAGTGCAAGTAGAATCGCCACTGACAGACACAAGCAGAAGTTATTACATTGGGCACCCCAGGAATTGCCTGCCTGTAACAGGGAAATCAACTGCTGTACAGCAAAGGCATCTGAGAGAAATGGCCCATCAGTTATCCCAGGACAAATATCTGTCTGTTTCTTGAGACAGAGGGAGAGCAGAGAGAAACTCAGGGGTCTGGAGGTACCCTGAAGGTGGGTTTGTGGTACTGAGTAAAGTGAATTCTTTTGAAATATTATATTTCCCTGTGCCCATCTGAAGCTTCCATCATTAAGCAATGTATCAACTGGGATACTTACCCAAAGAGGCAATATTTCCAGTCTTTTTAAGGGTGTGTTATATGGCATCATAGGCTGCTGCAAAGTGAATAAATATAGATTCATTCAGCTCATGGTTTTGTAAGCCATCCTCTTTATAATTTCCAAACGATAACATTTGAATGAAGGTATTTCTATTTGGCCTAAAAGTGTATCTAGGCATGTTGATGTGAACAGTGTGAGCTATAAACCATCTCATCTACTTGTTGAATACTTTACCTGGGTTTCAGTAAAGATGAGAACTTTTCCAATGGCTGTTATAATGGGATTTTGCATAATTAATCCTTAGCCTGTTGAAAATGGGCCAGATGTGTTTTAATATTTTTTTAGATCTTTGCTTCAGACACGCAGTAAAACACCACCAAAGTTACATTCTAATGACATGTCAGAGTATAATTTGGCTTCTAACTTGTCAGATACTACTAGATTTTTCAATAAATAAGTCCTTGATGCTTTCAAATTATAGCTAACAGTGTAATAAAACGCATAAACCTTGCCATAACTGCCCTTGGTATTAAAAAACCCTTTAGTTGTGAAATGGCTGCTATTGATATATGAAGCAATCACTTTTGAGTTACGACACCAAAGCTTTTTAGCATGGGTTTTTTTTTAGTCTGCCTTGTTCGTTTGCTTTTCTTCTGATTGTCATAGTTAAAATAGAGTTTATTTTTGCATCAAATTTGCTTACTGTTTTGACAAAAGATGAAGGCTTGTTTAAGAAGGTAGAATGGAAAAATCTAACAACCTCCTTAGTGGATTTTAAGTTTAAATATTCTATCTCTACCTGATAGAATATGGAAATCACAGTTCACATTGGTAGGAAAAATTGAATCTGCTTCCATATGGATAAATGTGACACACAAGTTTGGTGGTATCAGTAAAAATTCCATATTTATGGTAAAGACTGAGGCAGGTTCTGATCTGTACTGTACATAACCATAAGGGCTGGTGTAAGATGTGTTGGGTGGAGCAATTTCATGAGGAAGGTTCTGCCAGCTGAAATTTACTTAGAGAACTACATGATATTTTTCAGCACTTGCCACACTGCTCTTATAACTGATGAAGAGGGTGGAAGCTTAGAATTAGATTTTCCTTAGGAAGCTTTAACTTTGCCTTTTGCACATCCTGAATAGGTCTTTCCATTCTAAGCCTAATTTATTTATTTATTTGCCCCCACTCACATTTGAATTGACTAGCTTAGATGTTAGCAAACTTTCTTTTGGGCATAAGAAAAATTTTCCTGCAGATTTTGTTGAGGTCCAGATCAATAGTGTTGTTTATAAATCATTTCATCAAAAATTATGTTAATGTCCTATTTGTCCCAAGTAACTCATGATTTTTAGGCTGGTGGGCTTGTAGACTTTCAGAGATCTCTACATTGTGTAGATGGCCATTTATGTACTTGTTAATATGGCAGTAATAGTAGGGTTGAGGTGGGATGTTATAGGTATTTGTCCTTTCTTGTAAACCCTGCTGCTTTGATTCACCTCATTCAAATACCATGCACTTGAAAGAAAAACAATAAATGTACACCTTTGTGATCTGCTGAAAGATGCCATCCAGGGCTGGTTGCTGGCAAAACCACAGAGGTCTCTGGTGGCTAGAAGGACCAGGAGAGACAGAAGTCTATCAAGGCCCAGCAGAGTGGCCTGCTTCCTCCAGATGTTAGCTCTGGGTAAAGCTGGGGCAGAAGACTAAGAAAAGCAGATATTAAAAAAGAAACATATATATTTTACTGCTGCATAAACTAACATGGTCTCTATTATGAAATTAATTCATTTGCTTTGTAACCCATCAGCTCCTGCATATTGAACTAGATGGTTCCCCTCTCTGAGATGTTCCAGGCATTACTGTTTTCCTATTCTTATACAAAAGAAAGAAATGATAGAATTATGTCCTGTAGCAGGTGCAAACCATTGAGAAAATCACGGTTAATAATTGTGCTCTCACTGCTTGAAATGTGGTGAAATGATGGTTAAGCTTATAGCAGAAATCTCTTTATTTCCGTAGGAAAGCATATGTAGTAACATCATGTGAATTTTCCTTGCATGCTACATGCAACGTACCTATTCCACTGTTCTAACTGTAACAAGGTGACCCAGTCCTTCTAGCTATAACATTTTAGTACTTTGTTTTACTGAATTCTAATGAACACAGCAAGCAGTAGGTACATTTGAACCCTATGGAGCTGTAAGTAAGTATAGCTCCCACTAGTCCAGAATAAGAAAAGTATAGGTTCATTAAAAATCCCTGAGTCTAAAGTATATTCTCCTGGATAAGAAACATTAGGATACACTGTAAAGAGTTAAAAGCAAATGAGATTATCAGAATTATGTTCTCTATAAATAGCTGTAAAGAGGCTTCCTATATCAAGCAAATGTAATATTTTGATGCACAGTTATATTTCACAGCTAGTTACTGAATTCCCTTGTGGAAAATGCACATTAATAAAGATCCATAAACTTCATACTGCACACCTCAACAGAATTTTTCATATGTCCTTTAATGTATTTTCAAGCCAGTTTTATTTGGAAGTAAAATGACTATCAGCTGACATATGGCAATAGCTGCCTTCCTTAAGCCTTAATCCCATATTATGAGTTCCATTTTATACCTCACCGTTTCTCTTATCAAAGTCAGAACACTTTTCCAACCACATAATATAGGATTTCTCTAAACTATTTAATCATTTTAGAAAGTCTGTCTAGAGAATGCCTGTCTTGCCAAGTCCAGCAATAGTTCCTTTATTGGTGGTTTTCATTATCATCACACTAGTGGCAAATCTTGAGAGGGACTTAATCAACAATGTGCATTGTCAATTATATTATGGAAAGCTGCAGTATGGATTGTCATGTTTTTTCTGTCTGTGTAGACCAGCTACACAGTGACTGGACAGGTGACACTGGATCGTGGACTGGTGATGGATGAGATCAAAGAACAGCAGATTGTTGAGGTGGTGATTTTGCATTTGTTGTTACTGGTGAAAATTTGTTTCTTTGACTGTAATGTATACCTCCAGAGAATATGCATTTTATACAAACTAATTTGAATCAGCGAACTTCATTAATCCATAGACAGTGGAAAATCATGATTGGAATACTTCATTTCTAAATATTTTGAGAGATGAATCTTTGCAACATCAGGAATGGTACTATGTTACTTAACCACAGTAAACATGGAAATGAGGTATGACACAGTATTCAAGATATAATATAAATAGTAAATGCTACTATAGATCAGTGATTTTGGTAGGAGAAGAATGGTACACAATATTTTAAATACAAGTAGCACATAGCAGGTGAACACATTTGGAACAGCTGAGCATAAATACCTCACGTTAAGCCAGTTAACTTACTGACCAAGCTTATAGTGTGTTTTAACTTTGGCAATTGTTTATGTTTGGCTGTATAGTAGTAGTAGTAATAGTTTGCTTTTATGACTATTTTTGGAATTCAAAGATAGGTCATTGTTAGTCCTTCAGTCTGTTGCAGTTTTCTGGCTGTAGGGCCTGCTTGAAGCACTTCCTGCTTAGATTTGCAATTAGTTCCTAGGCAGCGGATGCACTGTGTAAGTGGAACTTTATTGTTGTGTTGCTTGGTAGCCTTAACAACAAGCCAGAGAGACAGACTCCAAACATTTATTGAAAGTAAGTCATAAACAATTTGCTGAAGTGCTACTACAGACTTCCTTAGCTAACCCACTGCCCTAGGGGGACAGACACCGGGGAGCAGAAAATGCTCCCTGTGGTCGAACTAAGGACAGGGGTAACCCACCCCCACAAGAAAAGCCCCCAAAACAGGGGTCACTTACATTTTTTAGGCCGCTGGGCAGGGGTGAGCCACACCAGGAAGAAGCAGCTGTGCAGTTCGTCAGCCACGCTTATCTCCGGCTGGAACCGGTGCGAGCAGATAATGTCACTGATGAACGCTGCTCAGCCGGAATAAAAGCCAGCACTGGCACAGAGAGGGGAGAGCGGGGGAAGACAGCTGAGGCTGTGGGAGCCCTCCATACCAATCTCAGGCAGCACTGGTAGGTGAGTGAAAATCTGGCTCCAGGAGGAGCAGAGGAGGACCTCAGTGAGGGCAGGGACTTGGAGTGGCATCGGGTAATGTGCTAAATAGCAGGCACTTGGGCTGTGAGAGTGGAAGGGCTAGTTAGCCTGGCTTCCCATCCCTTTCCAGTCTTTTTTAATTTTGGTGTTTGTTTGTTTTGTTGGTTTTTTTTTTTTCTTTTTAAAGTGCCTGCACCATTTTGGCCATTGTGTGGCCTTTTCTTTTTTTGTGAATCATCACCTTCTTTTTGTGACAGGGCACGGGTGATGCTCCAAAGACCGGAGCTACCTTAGGGCCCATTGAGCAACTAGCAAGCTGCCAACATAACACCCAGGAGAGCAGGGCACCCAACCATCCCTGGAGCCCAGCAATGAGAAGACCAAAATTGGAATCCCAGGGGCACGAAGACCCGGGACCGATGAGACTGGAGAACAGCCACACTAAGATCAAGTGACCTGTCTCAGATGCTGCCATATGGAAGGGGTTTAGGGGAGGTGGAGCCCCATGGATATCCATCAAGAAGTGTGACCGACTCTGAGGAGTCACCACAGGAGACCCCACCACTGAGGATCCATTCAAAGTCATGGCAGGCAAGTTTTGGGGTTTTCCCCGGGGAGATTGAGGACCCCTCCAGAGGTCACATGAATACACACCAGGCCTGATACCAGGCACATGTGCCAAAGCAGCGTGTGAATGGATACTCGAAAGCAGACGGTCACACCCACCCTTCCCTAAGTACCTTCCAGAACAAGCAGAGGTAACAATTTGAAGAGGTCTAACAACTCCCTGCGTACTTGTCATTGTTTTGACTGAAGTCAGTTGAAGAAGCCACAGGTAAATATAATCTACATAGATTTAACTGTCATGAGTAGGTGGGTAGGAGATGTTCAATGCATAGATTGAATAACATGAGCCGTGTCCAGATCAGCCTGGACATTTGGTTCCCCGGGGACAAGTAGAGCAGCGCATCTTCTGCCACAGCTACTTTTCCCTCAAGAACACCCCTGCCATGTGCACTTTGGCACATGACAAGTTACTCCAGGAGTGGTAGGGGAGGCTGGGACCAGCACTGCGCTGACCCCAGCAGCCTAACCTGGGATCCTAGGGGTTTCCCGGGATTGCAACCATGGAAATCCTGCCTGGCAGAGCCTGGCTTCCAGCTGCAGTGGGGCTCTGGGTCGCCCAGCTCTGCTTTTCAGTACATTCAGGGCTCAAAAAAGCCCTCAGGAAAAAACAAACAAACAAAAACAAACAAACAAACAAAAAAACGGAGCAGCACATGCACAGGCAACATACCATTGCAGCATGGAGGACACCTCAGTATGTGCTGCTGCAGACCTGTTTACTTAACTTTTGGAATGGTCTTCACCACTGGAGGAATGCACTGGACCATGAGATACTTCAGTATTTTAAAGCAGAACAGTGTAACTCATTTTAATCCAGTTGATCTGGGCCGGACAACTTATCACTGCCCATGGGGTGGTGGCTTGTTGGGGAGGTTCCAGAACTCAGAACATGAGCACAGCCACTGTTCTCCCCTGCCAATTATTTGAGTCACCAATAGCAAGCAAAGACTTCAAATTCAGCAGTAGGCAAGGGGTCCCTACTCTTATGGAGCAATGGCACTGTTCAACCCCTTGGGTTCTGAAGTCACACCAACACAGTGGTCTGGCAGCTGTCCTGACAAGCCCTGAGACCACAATTTAATCACGATTGAGTCACCCTGCTTTAAAGCCTACAATTAACAGTGATACCAATTGCATTGTGTGGTTGTTTGTCTGTGTTTATCAGGGCAACATTAGACCACAGTGAAGATCTTTAGAAGCTTGCCTTCTCTGATGAACTGAATGAAGAACAAACCAAGAACAGGCATTTGGCTATATTTCATCAAGGACTCTGGTGAAATTTTGGGTACCAGCATCAATACCCTAAATGTGGATACCTAAATGTTGCCAACTGGGTGTGACAAATTTATTAAGTGATAAATTTCAAATCACCCTTGTGTTCAAGCATTTACTACTTCTGGATAAATGTTAAACATTTTGCATTCTGCCTACTGATATTTGAACCAATATGCGTGTCCCTGAACCTCTAATGCAAACTTGAATTGCTAAGGAGCCATATCCCTAGTACGTTTCTTGTACGAGCCTGGTATGGAAAATTGAGTAACACCAACAAAACCAGGACTGTGCTAAACAAGGATCCTTCTAAACATATCCCAGCTTCCCAGATAGGGTAACTACATTCTGGGCCACTTTCTGGCCCTGCATGTCAGCAGATATACTTTTACCCTTTTTATTTCATTTAAAAGCAGCCTCCCTGCATGTGTAAAGGTGCCATTACATTCCAATTGCTTTATAAAAATGCTGTTCCTGTCAGATTCTGTAATAATCCCTTTCACATCCTAACTTTTCTCTTTTAAGCCTTTTGTTTGTTTTGATTTGATTTGAATGAATTTCAATTGACACCTGCCTTAATATTTAATTTTTCCTTATGTAAATATGTTCTGATTTTGTGGAGGAATGTTACCCTCTAATTTTTACCCATATTTCAGAATGGGTTTCAAGAGATCAGGTTTATTGAACTGGGCACTTGCCTTTCTGTACCTAAAGCTCTAATAACCACTTGAAAACAAATAGTTTGAAATATCTTAGTTAAATGTAGCCCCCACAATATCAAATAAGTCCTATTTCAGGAAACTGAACAAAAGGTTCAGTATTGTTAAGTCAAATTCATACTCTGTTACTCTGGCCTCATATACATTTGTAGCTAAATGAATGGTCCCACTGGTCACATTCTCACATGTGAGCAATAGTAAGAGAAGTATTTATCAAATTAAATTCACTTTATTGCAGAAATGAGTTTCATCCTTCACCATTAAAGCAATCCTGTCTCATTTATTTGGTCTATCCTTTTAGTAAATGTTCTGCTATTTTAAATATACAGTCATTTTTCCTGATAACTCCTATCACTAATTCTAAATACTGCACACTGAAGTCTATTCTTCCCTAAAGGCATGGGCTCTAATTCATTAGGAGACAGTGATAGTGAGCTGTATTTAGGTCCTTTTTGCATAGGATTCTTACTACATGTTAAATCTGTGTATATTTTTAAAAGTTAGAAGCGCAACTGCACAGCAATGTTTATTACCGACCCTAGGTGCACTGCATGCATTCTGCTGCTAGAGGGCTGGCAAGCAGCACAGAGGAGATGCCAGCTGTGCTGCTGCTGGTGGTGTTGCTGGCAGAAAAGGAAGGAGTTTTGACAAATTGCCTCAGAGGAAGGAAGAGATGTGAGCAGGAGGATAAGAAGACCCTGCAGATTCCACCCCACATCCAGGGTTTGAATTACACTTTGACTCTTGGGAGGGGGGGATCTGCAGAAAAAATTGGGCTCCCCATCACAATGCCCTAATAAAATTGGAGCCCCCCTAGGTTATGATTTTCAAATCTTACAGGGGGGCTCTCATCTCTTATGGGAAGGCTCAGCCTCCCAAGCTTCCCTGTAATTCAAAACCTGCCCACGTCCCCTTTGTTTGTTCATCTCCACCACATTTCTCTTTTTGGGTCAAACGCTACTACTACTTCTGCTGCTTCCTCCACACTGATAGGCAATCTGGGCTGAGCACTGGCTGTTCCTCAAGCATGGTCTGTGTTGGAGCTCCTTCCCTGTCTCTTCCCCACAGTTTTACTCCACTCCTGCCTTTCTTATCATGTGTTCCCATAACATCCTGCAGATTTTCGTGGAAATTTGAAGATGGTACATGACTGGGCTTGGAGATCACAACGTAAGGGGGATTTCTTGGCAATAGCTGGCTGACAGCAGTACATCATGGGATGCTGGACGGTTGCAGATTGCTTGTATTATCTCCGTGCTGCAGGCTGATGATATCTCAACATGTGTTACTTAAAATGATCTGGAGATACTCCTCACCTGAAAGGTGATATGTTTTACTGCTTGAACACAGACTCTCATGTTTTAAGTACATTTAACACATATGACGTTGCTGTGTAACAGTTGTTACTGTGCAGTATCATCCCTGCACAATTTTTTTTCAGATGCTACTGTGCAGTAGCAATGAGCTACTGCACAGTAGCGTCTTGTGTAGATGTGCCCAATGTAACATGCAACATGGCCCTCAGTGTGAAATCAGGCAGAAGGCAGGGTAGATTTGCACCTTATGAGCTAACTAAATCAGAGATTTTGAAATGCTACTTCCTGCAGAGTGTGCTCAGCAGTTGCTGAAGTAAGCTATTGGCTTACAAAAGCTTATGCTAAACGTCACTGACTTAGTTTCTAAGATGCAAATGTATGTTACCATCAGCCTTTTTCACATGTAGTTCCAATAATTTCCCATTTTTCTTTTACCTGTTCTTTCAATTTTCATTAGAGTTCATAATGGGCTACAAATCTACAAGTACAGTAGTATACTCTCAATATGTGGATTAATCACCTTGGCTTTCTTCACTGTCAACTTCCAAGAATGGTTCTGAATCACTTGAGCCAATATGATGAGATCTATTCATTGAATAATAAGTAGTACTTATTCTGGGGGGGAACTTTATTGCAAAAGCTTGATCTGACTCCTCTGCAAGTCAAAGGGAAGGTTCTAGTTGACGTGAATGGGAACTGAATCAGACCTATAATTGATTTCTACACTTATATTGATAGACTATGCATTTGTATTAATGCTTCTGAACTGACGCCTATATATAAATTAACAGCTGTTTCCCTCCAGTTCAGTCAGTGGCAGAGAAAATGAGAGTAGATTGAGTGTCTAAAACTAAATCAAAATAATGAGATTATGGTACTAGAAAGCAGTGAAAAGAAAGTAAGAATTATGTGAAATAAGACAGGAAATTAAAATACTATTTTAGTTATAGTAATTGACTTCAACAACTCAGAATCATTTTTCAGTGTGTATAGCTATCTTTACCTTCCATGTTCCATATTGGTATGTTTCCTTGATCGGTAACAATTACTTCAATTCTCAGTTTAGAAATTGATTAAATGCCTTCAGGAGATACTGATATAAGCTTCTCTAAAGATATTATACAGAACTTTACCTGCTGGTATAACATACCCACGTCTTCTACCCAAAGAACAGCATGTAGTGAAAGTATGCACATGTGTGTGCACTTGAGCTCTCTCTCTCTCTCTCTCTCTCAGGGTAATTAGTAAGTCCTTTAAAAACAAAGCAATTTAAAAATCTTCCACCAGATTTTCAGTGAGCAAAATCAGTGTTAAATCCTTTTAATTCATTTAAGATAAGACCTATTTGAGCTGAGAATATTTATCTTTATTTTTAAAAAGCATGTTTACTAATTATTTAATTATTATTATGTTGTTTAAAAAATGAATTCCCTTGTAACTATGTTAGACTTGATGAGTTTTCCATGATTTCTGGTTAGTAAATTCAGTTGAGTTATTGCAAAGTAATGTAATGTAACTTGAGAGTAGATGAGGGAGGGACCAGCCTTGGGTGCTATCTTAGTGAGGCAGTATCAGAATGGCAGTCTCTGGATGTATGGCTACTCCACTACATCTGTAGCAGTTATAACTGGGGTGGGCAGACTGAGCCATGACAGCAACAGCCAGAGACTTTTTGGGGTCCCTAGAGGAGTTAAGAGCCCCTCCATGCCCTTGGCATCCTCCCCACTCCAGGACTCATCCCCACACCCACTCTCCTTCAGGTTTTGCCCACGGCTCAAATCCTGTTAGTTAATGTCTCTTCAGAAAAAAAAAAAGTTATGGATATTTCTCCATGGTTATGAATTAATATATTTAGTCACATTAGTAATTAATGTATTGTCATAAAGGAAAAGTAAAATGGAGTCAATGTTTTTCACCATTTATTCTAAAGATGACTTATTTTGTTTACAACTGAACAAGCCGTCATGCTATGTGACCCACCAATTGCTGCAGATTTTTTCTGGAAAAACAAATCAGGTTAGTTCTAAATCTGCTTTTGGATTCCAAAACTAGTTAATTAAATCCAACAGCAAAAGGGACTGTTTGTAGCCTGGGGTCATTTTGGAGGGTGATATGTTAAACCATCTCTCCAAAGCAATTGCATCATATTAAGATCTCCAACTGCCACACTGTAACCAGAAGGAAGTGACTATCAGAGGAAAATGTAGTCTCCCCTCCATGGACTTTCCCCTGTTATGCTCTGATATACTACCAGCTTCAATCCTTTTTAACTGAAGTGGACCAAATTAAAATCAAGTTATCATATTTATACTAAACAACTGAAAAACAAATTACAATTTATTCACAAATTATTTTGTGAACCTGGATTCCTACCTTTAACTTTACCATTGTAATTATTTCATGAACTCCTACTGTATTTGATATTTAATTAGTCATGATAGCAATTATTATATATAAGTAATATGATTTGCTGCAGATTTTATTTTACACTTTTAATCATTTATCTCTGGGTATCTTTGGGGAATGCTTCCTCATAAAGTTGTTAAGTAAGGAAGGCTACTTCAAAAGTCCTTTTTTGCTTTAGCTTCTTTAGCAGAAAGAGTTGAAAAATTGAGATTTTGGTGAATGAAAAAGAATTGAAAATTAATTTGGAAAACATGCATAACATTTTATGAAACTGAAAAAAAAATCTTGGTGTCACAGGGACACAGGGGCAGGTAAGGGGGAAGCCTCAATCAGAGGCAGACCCCAGGCCAAAGAAAAAGAAAAAAAAAACATACCTGCTGTAGGGGTCTGGGGGAGCAAGGAGGCATGCCACGGTAAACCACCCAAGCGGTTTATCAGCTGCACCCATCTCCAGCTGGGGCCATGTGATGCAACAAAAAGGTATCACCTGGTGAAGATAAAAATCAGATCAGAAAGCGCGGGAGAGAGGACACAGAGGGCCAGAGGACTGGCAGGGAACCGCCGAACGGAAAGTGTCCAGCCACTGTAGTTGGCAGTGGTGGTGGCCACAGGAGCTGCAAAGGATCCCCGAGCCAGGGAATACTGGCGGGGATCGATGACGCCGGCAGGGAGGCCAGCAGTGGCAGCAGCAGCGGTCGTGGCAGGAGCTGCGGGGAATCCCCATGCCGGAGAAGCCCTGCGGGGATCAAAGGAGCCGACAGTGAGAGCTGGCATGGGAGTGCTTACCAGAGGCAAGGGGGGCTGCAGCTACAGGGCGGAGGTGGGTCCTGGAGGGGAAGAAAGACACCCCAGCTGGGGTGGAGGTGTGGACCCTGACCCCAAGGGCTCGCTAGTTTAGAGGCATTAGGGGCTAATAGATTACGGGATGCTTCCTGTGCTTCCCCTTTGATGTTTTGTCCTTCTTTTATTTCATTGCTCTTGTAGTCAAGGTATCAGTTTCTATGTTTTTCTTCAGGTTGCTTTGGGGATCTGGGGCTTTATGGTGGTGAAGGTATTGATTGTGTTTTCCTTTTTGGGGCTGATCTATTTTAGTTCCCTGTATAGAGCAGGTTAGCAGAGCCCTCTGTTCCAGGCTGGGGTAGCAGTGACCTCGGTCAAAAGGCGGGAAAGAGACTATGAGAGACAGCATGAAGAGGAGTAGTGGCATCTGCAGTAGATAGCACAGGGCATTGAAAGGGACATCTCCGAAGGCCACGTGTCACCAGGTCCCCTGGGTTCAGCCAGAGCCCAAGGCTTCCATCGGCAAGGAAGAACACATGGGGACCGGGAAGATATCAATGGGAATAGCCACAAAAGATCTTGAGGA
This sequence comes from Alligator sinensis, assembly GCF_000455745.1. NCBI lineage: Eukaryota > Metazoa > Chordata > Crocodylia > Alligatoridae > Alligator > Alligator sinensis. The sequence goes on from NW_005843289.1 coordinate 81,021, forward strand.
TCATCTAGAAGGTTGGCCAGGGTGTAGGGGAGGTTGGAGCCCTGGAGACATCCACCAGGACACATGACCACTCTGGAGGCACCCTCAAAGGGGACCCCCTTCACTGAAAGACCATCCAAAGTTGTGGCAGGTGAGTTTGGGGGACACCCTAAAGGTAATTGAGGTACCCTCTGGGGTCTACGTGAGGTTCCCTGGTGAACAAGGTCAGCTGCTCAGGAAAGGCGGCCTGGGAGCAAGCCTTTGAGCAGAGATGGACACACTTAGGTATATCTATTTATATCGTAATTGCTTTTCTTTTAACAAAAATTGCTTTTCTTACACTTGTGCACTTAACTGAAAGGAATCATGATTCCTTTCCTCTGGGTCCTTTTAAAAGTAACTCAGTTCAATCTTGAATTGGGGAAAAATATCACCTTTCAATTTCTAGCTAGTGAGTTTTATACAAAAAATGCAATTTTATACAGATTTATAAAAGCTGAAGTGTTTGGTGCGAAAAATGTACAGCCCTCACACACATTCGTATCTTACCTAAAGCTGCACTAAAAGAATCTCATTCTAATGAGCTTATAATTTTTCACAGGGCATCTGTAAAATGTATGAGAATTGTCTGCATTCTGTTTGAAACATCTATTTCTCATTTTACTGGATTTTTCTTCCATCGTCTTCTGGGCTTTCAAGAAAGAAGCTACTGTAAAAATATATTTTGGAAGTGTTTATCTTTTATGTTCTCCTGATATTATGTTTCAGTTAGATATTATAACTACTTGAAAACTGATTACCTTTAGTTTCTGCTGTCTCTTCTAGTGATATTCACTCCAAGATAGGGTGTGTATGAAGAGGTGTTATTATGATTGCTTTCACTTAGTAGCCATCAAAATCCGATGAATTCCATGGAAATTTTTCTGTTCACCTAAGTGATTTTGCACTTGATCCAAAACCCTGGGTTTTAAAAAAAAAAATATATATGGTGATCATTTTTCTTAATTGGATTTCTTCTGTAGTTTTTCTCTTTTATTACCATGTGGGTATTCTCAGCAAAGAAGGAACCATTCCATTTTTATTTTGCCAATTTGAATCTATTGAGTTTGGGGTTACAGTCAGTGCAAGTGAAATAATATTAGAGTTCTTTAAACTTCCTTTTTCACTTATTTTAATCCATTTAATATGTTTTGTGCTTGTAACTAGGGCTGCAGGTGAAGAATGAGTTTCCATGAAGCTCATTATGCCTAATTCAATCTGAAAATTAAATTTGGCAATTTAAGCACTGTAAACACTTTTGAAAACCCATGCTTTCTATTGTAGAAAACAAAACATTCTTATGGTGTTACTACTGTTAAAAAGCTGTATTATGAAATTTTAATAGGACATTCAATGTGTTGTGGCCTTGAGCTATTGATATGCTAGGAATTGCATGCACAGCTGTCAAAAAAGTGTGTAATTTGGAAATCCTTATTTCTTTAAAAAATGTTACATCTCAAGGCTTTACTTATGGTATTTGTAATGAACTAGAGCCATTTCAGGCTCTTGTCTTCATAAAACAAAGTTTCTCAAAGGCAGATAGTTTTTGTCTCATTAATGCCTATTTCTGACCACTGAAACTTTATGTATTTGTTCCAGCAGTAGTGAAAGGAGAGCTGTATTCTATTAAAGATCACAGCTTTCAGTGTGTAGAGGTGCATACATTTTCTGTATCCTTCAGGGCCTTTGGTTTAGTTAGTTATTATTTAATAAGATTTTCAAGAGTCCAAGCACTGGATAGGCTCCTTCCCATGAACCTTCAAGCTATGTATGAAGTATTTATTGGAATAAAACCAAAACAGGAAAACAGAATTCCTTCTCCATAGGTCTAATTTAGTCCTAACAGAAATCTGTGCATAACCATAAGTAGTATCCTCCTAGCAGTGCTTTATTTTAACCTTCATTTTGTCTCATAAGTAGGCCTCTAAAATACTAATGTTAATAACTCTTTACATGTTTGAATCTTCAAAATAAGTATGTGAGCTGTTGATAGGTAAGGAATAGAATCAAAGAAAACTAAGCTTAATGATTATTTCTAGCCTTCTTTGGTATAAAAGAAGAGACTTATTTTCCTATTATCTCTAGATTTAAAGTTGAAAATGAAAATTTACCATGCCTAGATCTATAATAATCCAGTGATAAAACATGCTTTCCTGCATTTGCCTTTGAACAGAGGAAGAAAGAATAACTAAGTTGATGACCTTTGTTTGTATTCATCCTCCATGGACACATCTACACAGGCATTTGGTCCCAGATCAGATCACTCATGAGTAAACTACAGGCTGTCCTCAGACTTATGACATAATTGGTTCCTGAAAACCACTTCTTAATTCAAAATGTTGTAATTCAGAACCAATTTTTCCGTAGCAAACAATGTTATAAATGTGGGATTGGTTCCTGAACCAAGGCCCGATACCCTATTTTCACCAAAAATAACCTAGAATTTTGTATTCAATCAATTATAGATGAGTAGTATAGTTACATTAATGCATTTACATTGTAAATAGCAATCATATTGATTTGAAAGGACTTCTTTGAGGTGACTTTGCTGGACTTTTTGAAGAGTTCTTGGCTGGAGTCTTCTTAGGAGTCCTGGCTGCAGGTTTTTCTGGAGTCTTGTCCAATTTCTTAAATAAAGTGTCCAAGGAAATTTGGACAGATGTTCTCCAGGGAGATGGGTGATGCAGCGAACTTATTTGCTGGCATGGTGTGGCATTAGATCAAGTGTTGTAAAGTCAAAACTAATGTCAGAAAGTTGAAACAGGGTATCAATTTATAAACATTGTAAGTGCAAAACATTGTAAGTCAAGGACTGCCTAAACTCACAAGTAAATGCTCCCAGGCAGGCATCTACACATGCAGGGAAGCAGGAACAGATTTGCTGTTGATGGTAGCAAACTGCTTCCACTTCCTGGGGCTCTGCAATGGGTCCCTGCTGCCACCAGGGAGAGCTCTAAGCTTCCCCTGGCTGGTAGCTGAGGGGCTGACAGGGAGCATGGGCTGGGACATTACATCCTACCCCTGGGGGCTACCTGCTGCCAGGGCAGGGACAGTGCTCCCCTAGCCCCAGAAGCAGGTGGCTCTTTGCTCTGACTCCATGATCAGGGGTCAGGGAACTTGGAAAGAGCTTCAGGGAAGGGGCAGGTCCAAGCCCCATGCCCTGATGCACCGCTGGGTCAGCTAGCAGCTGGCTTGCTGCTAGCTGCACCACTGACAGATTGCAGCAGGGGGCTGGGGCCTACCCCATTTCTGCAGCTCTTTTTAAACCCCATGCCTCAATCACCCAATCAGGGCATGGGGCCAGGACCTACTCCTTATCAGAACAGTTCCCAGCCCCCGCCCTACACGTGGGATGGAGACTGGGGAGCCTGTTCCCTACTCAGCTCCATGAGCATGGAGCCAGGTTGAGAACAGGCTTGGGAGATTATTCCCCATTCATCTCTGCAGCGGGGAGCTGGAGGTGGGGGAAGCTTGTTCCCTGCTTAGCACTGCAGCATGGTACTGGGTGGAGAACAGGCTGGGGATCTTGTTCCCCACTCAGTTCCACAAGTGCAGATCTGGGTGGGGAACAAGCTGGAGACCTTGTTCCCCACCCAGTCTGTGTTTATGGAGCTGGGCAAGAAACAGGGTCCTCAGTCCCACCAGCAGGATGCTTCCAGCACCAGGTCCATGCTGAAGGGTCAGCACTAAGGTACCTTTATCTCCCAGCTTCATGACCACAGGGCTGGCACTGGGTTACCCGTATCTCCAAGCACTAGCTCTGTGGTCATGGGGCTCAGGTTGGGACACCCTTACCACCCAGCACCAGCTCCATGACCATGACCTGGTAGCAAATTTACTCATGATTAGCCATTTTTACTGTGCAGTAAAGTGTGAGCATGTGTGAACTCATGTGCTTACTGAGCAGTAAACTAGGCTACTGTGCAGTAAAGTGTCTTATGTAGACATGCTCAATAAGCCATTTTTTTTTCTATCTGATTTCATTTTTAGCTTATATTGTTCTGAAGTCCTACCATTATAGCATCTTCAATTTAATCACAGGTTTATGTCAATAACTTAATTTGACTTAATGCGTCCTTCTGTTGAAAGCTTCTTAAATGAACTACTGTAAAGCCTAATTTAAGAGGAATGGCAGACAAATCTAAATGGCTATAATTACCTTTATTATGATTAAGCCTTACTATATAAAATGCTGTACTACAGGAAAGGCTGCATCAACTATTCACCAGAAGACACAGGGTGTTCATGAAAAAAGCTTAAATGAAGTAAAAAGTACACATACATACATTGTGACTATTCCAGTCAGTATATTCTCCTCAAATGGGAATACATTCATCCTGATTCTGAATAAAGCAGATCCACAATGATGCAGAAGTCCTTAGAAAAGAAAATGTCTTTTTTTTTTTTTTTATAAACAGAGATTACGGATGAAAATTATTGTCAGAATATATAAACATTCAAAACATAAAGCTTATACTGGAAGTGAGACTGCAGATTGTACATTGGATTAATATTCTTAAAATTACTTAAGATATAATATTACTTAAAATACTAAAATTACTCAAAATACTTAAAATACTTAAAATATTACTTACTTAAATTACTTAAAATACTTAAAATACTTAAGATATAATATTACTTAAAATTTAAGTAATCAGGCAAACACTGCAGATTAATAATCATGTGACAATATTAAGATGTTGGCCTATAGTCTTCCGTTCCTTAGGAAAAAAACCCTCACATTTAATTTTTTTTTTAAGACATGTCAAGTCCATAAAGTGAAGTATTGATATTTTTGGGTTGGCTGCTACTGAATGTAGCAGTGGCTATATCTTCTTAATGAATAGCAATAGAGGATCAATGGGCAAAGATTATTTTAGCCTTACAAGTCGTGAGTCATTTATGTGTAGTGGCTGCCTCTGCATATGTATCTTAGTCTTCATCCTCACAGATCTTACCAGATAATTTGTTTGTTTGCCTACAGCTGGTGACACCCTATCCTAGTTCTATGCACCTTTCCCTAAGAATGCTGAACCTCTGAAGTGAATGCTAATGCTGTAAGGTGTAGCAGCAACTCACTGTGTAAATCAGGACATGTTGCTATGGCAGCCTGCTGTATAAAGAAGCTACCACTGCGTACTAAAAACACTTCTTCACTACACGGTAGATAATGATTTGAAGCAAAGGAACCAGTCATAGTTATCTGCTGAAATGGAGAATGCTGAATGGGCACTTTATCTGTGGTATAGCTGATGAGTGTTTCTTTCCAAATGATCAAGAGGCCCTATCTTTTATTTGCATACAAGAAAATCCTTGGTGATATTTGTTAATGATTTTTTTTCATTTAAACTGGGAGCATCTACACCAGACACTATTGTGCAGTAGCATTGGCAGGTACTAACCAGGCAGTGATGATACTGCCCAGCTGTAATGAGCTACTGCACAGTAGCTCATAGGTAGTGCGAAGTAGCATCCAAAAAAATCCATGTGGTGACAGTACTGCACGGTAATTCCAGTTACTGCACAGTCAGTTACTACTTGCTTGTGCACTAACAACTGCACAGTTAGCTGTTCGTGTAGATGCAGCTACTGAAAACGATGTTAAGATTTGGGACAGATCAGTTCATTATGTCCAAGATATTTAGTATTTTATTCTTCATACTTCTTGTTGAAAGTCCATTATTATATTAATGATTTCTCATTGCTTTCTTTATGTGCCTGTAAATAAGTCACAGCCCCTTAGAGAAGATACTTTTAGAGAAATCTCTTTATAAAGAAGCATTTGTCTTCATCTGGGTTTCCTTTGCTCTTTTTCTAGGGTTATAGGACCTTTATTTGAATTAATTTAATCAGTAAATACATTATTTTCATAGGTGTGAGGGATCAACAGTTCCTCACACTCCTTGTCATAAATAAATATTGAGTGGCTGAAGTGAAAACATAATGTTGTTCAGTAAAGCACAGGAATCTGCATGGCCTATAGCTCTTATAAAAAAACAATTTATAGAACAACTGGAAGACAACAAATCCCATTGAATTCTCACTACCAAATATATCAGTGATTCCAGGAACCATTTCAGAAGACATTCTTCATTCCACTGTATATATCACAAGCTGAAACAAGGGTAAATTCTCAAATTCTTGAAAGTATGATGATCTTATTCATGAGAACTAGTCCAAGCAATCTGGGGGACAGACAAGATTGCTAAGACTCAATTAATTTGCTTTTGTTATACTATATACTATACATACATACATACATACATACATACATACATACATATGAATGAATACGTATACACACACACACACACACACACACTATATATATATAGTATTCATCACTCTGGAGCTCATTACAAAGAACCAGTTTAATTTCTAAAAGTCTATACAAAAGCACTTGTTCCATCCTTCAAACACAAGGGGTGCATCTACATGTTTATTAATGTGCCATAATTACGGTGCATTAAGTTTAGTACTTGTATAACAAAGTACTAAATCGATGTGCAGTAACTGGCACTACTTTATAGTAATGCTGGCACATGGGGTTTTACAGATGCTAACTGCACTGTATCTTAATACTACTGCATAGTAATGTATTAGCATGGATTTTGCCCAGCATGCTGCTGTGCAGTGTTATTAGACTACTGCACAATTAGTGTCTCATGTAGATGTACCCAAGGAGGCTCTTCTTACTCTCTTGTAAGACTTCACAGAAGAGTCCGTAATGCTACTATATGGCATTGACTTTACGCCACTATTCAGTTTATTTGCTTTGGGAGTATTTGAAAATGAGGTTAGTATTCAAGGTTTGATGTAGCCAGAATCACATGCAATCCTCACAGACATTTGGTAAACATGCAATCAAGCTGTTATCACTAGGAATCCAAAGAACCTGTGTTTTTTCCATCCATGTTTGAATAGCAAGATCTCTCCTAACAAGCAACTGTGCCCTCTGCTGCTTGCCTTGGAGGTTTTATTGTATGGATAGTGGAGTAGTGGTCTCTATACAAGAAAGAACTGTTAGGGAAGAAAGCAATTGGTTTTGTTTATTTTTATTTGTTTTGATCTCTTGAGCATCTTTTAGAGGTCATTCAGTTTCTAACCCATGATAACAAAACTTATATTTTACTTTTAAACCATATCCTGATATAAATTCTTGATAGTTTAAAGAACCCTCCCACACAGAATTTCCTATTCTATTGTTTCTGTTCTCTACTTTTCTGTCTTGGAAGAACATTCATCAGACACAATATAAGGGTAACAATCTTCATTAGAATTAAGACAAATTTATATAAAAATTAAGAGTGCAATGGACTTTCTGGATCATTGAATCCAGTCCCCTGCTAGCATATATCATTTTAATCTTCTTAAAACTATTGTGTTCCATGCTAAAGCTACGTTGGTATTTTTTACCGCCAGTACTGTTATTGGAAGGTTTTTCCAAAGCCTCATTTTTTGAGTGTCACAAGCTACCTTCTAATTTTCATTCCCTTCACAGACAGTTTTACATATTTTTCTTAGGCTTAAGCTATATTTAATCTTAAATAGGATCTGTGGAGGAAAAGCATTACTTCCCCTACCTTCTCCCCTCTGTCTACCGCATTAAAACAGTTGTATCCTTTCTTGGCCTTTGTTTTGAGAAGGTAAAGAAACAAACCAAGTTCTTCTAGTCTAGTATCCTATTTTACGTTACGTACCTAAATGGCAGTTTCCCAGTTGCATAAATACCTAGAAAGGAGCTTGGGGAATGCCTAACTTGTGGTGTAATGGTTACAGTATTGTGAAGGAGGTATACATTCAAACCCAGTCCAGGTGAGGAAAGGAGGTCCAGAACTGGAGTTTCTTGCTTCCTGGGTGAGTGTCCTAACTTATGAGGTGTGGAGCTAGATATTCTCTTTTAGCATCAAATATCACCTACTTATGGATTTTTACACAGTTACTGCCAGGCATTGTTGGTTGAGTATATAGTGCCACATGCCTGATGAACCAGAATTCATGCCTATTTTTTCTGGGCTTGCAGTTGCCACATGTGCATTTATGTGCACAAACTTTGACTAGCAGCCAAAAATAGTGCTTATGTGACTAAGTAGCTGCTTTTTAATCATGCAAAGTGAATTGGATTTGTCCCTTAGTCTTCTCTTGTAATTATCCCAGAAGAACACGTTGTACAAGTCAGATCCATATAGAATCTGAAAATGATTAGGATCCTAATGCTATCTGTCTACTGGGATACATGCATACTTACTGAATTGTAAAATACCCTCAAGGAAAGTGTTCCAGATCTATTAATTGCAGGTAAATGTTTGTACCAAAGTTTAGTCATTATTTACTTACCCATTGAATCATAAAGTTAATTGAGTCTAATTGAAAATAACTTACAGATTGTAAATATCTTCTGTAAAATCAGTACAGGAAACAACTGCTGTTATGCAATCTCCTGGTCTTATGTGACTCTTGACCAGTATCTTCAGATAAGCAATTGAATTCCATCTTCAGTGCTCACTAAAGGTGCTGTATTTCTGTCTAGCTCTTTGAAGGCATTTCAGAGACACTATTTTAGTGGTAAACTAAACTTTGATCAAAACTGTATGAGCTGCCTATCCCATTGTAAGCTTTTAGAAACAATCAGTCCTTGCAAAAGGATACTTGCAAGCAAACAACTTAATAACATGAAGAAGTAAGCTTTTGCAGTCTTCAGTCCATCAGTGGAAGGAATGCTTATACACAATATAGGAAACTCCTGTTATAAAATAGACAAGTACAAAGAAGAAAAACAAACTGTTTATGTTTGAGATGATTACTTCAGTTACTCATTCACTAGAAGGAGTCTGAATGGCTTTTTACTAAAAAGGGTTATTTTTGTTGTTCCGATAAATATCTTTCCAACTTAGCAATCAAGGCAAAATATTATACAATAAACTAAATAAAGAGTAATATTTTTAAAACTGTCAAAATTTCATTTTTCAAAAAGGATTTAATCATTTAGTAATATTATTTCCATTGTTTATTTCCATTGGGGTTTGTTTGTTTGTTTTAAATTAAGATTTACATTTCTAAGACAATCATAGGAATAAATATTCACAGGCTCCTAAATATTTTTTTGGGTATGGACTCTAAATAACTTTTTTGGAACAGGACTTATTTCCTCAGTCTCCTAAATCACTTGGAGTCAGATTTTTTAAGCAATAGTGCAGGTATGAAATGATTGGAGGTTAAACACCTAAATACTTTTAAAATCTGAGTATTAGACACTAACATTTTTTCAAAAAGGCTTTCCTATTTCATTAAAGCATGATATTTTCATGGGTTTCTCAGCCATGAGTAAATATTTTTACTTGCCCGAGTAGGCTCTGCTCTTTCTAGCAGTCAGAATATGAATTAGCAATTGACAGATTGGGTCCATGTTTTTTTCTAAATAGCTTGGAGATCCTATCATGAAGTTCATTAGTATACAGACTTCCTGTTTAAATGGTTGCACAGTGGCTGAACTAGTGTGGGTTCTAATATGGGTTGCTTTTTGGGACTGCTGAAATAGAAATGTTAAATATAAATGTTAAATAATTCTAAGAGGAAGATTTTTAAAGGCAAAAATGGGAGCTAGGCATTCTACCTTAATTGGCTTAATTGACAGAAGCTGGGCAAATAGCTTATTTTTGAGCATTTTGAATATATGTCTTACTGTTTCCCTTTAAAAAAAAGTACTACTAAATGGTACAGGAGTCTGATCCATATAATCTTATGTTATAGAGAAGGTTGTATTCCAGTCATCTATTGAAAATACCTTTTCCCCCAGAAATGCCTGCTCAGAAGAGCATTCCATCTTATTCCTCTGTGAAATATGAAACACCATAACCAGAAGGAAATACGACTACATCCTGCTTACCACCAAACAACTTTGAGGTAAACAGATGTAGCAGGCTTACCTTTCGGAGCTTGGGTTGAGTCCCAGGATTGAGATCCTGCTGTTTTGATTGATGGAGCCCATCCACCAATCAGGAGGCAGCAAGAGAAATAACATCACACCCCTTTCCTGAGGGGAGGGGGAGAAGAGCTCCCCCGGACCTGATTGAAGACAGCAAACTGTCAGGTCTGGAAGACTTCAGGGCTGGAGTCCTGGAGCGTATAAAACAAACTGCATGCCCAGCATGAGCAAGATGTGTTGGGGACATAGAAGAGTGGGGCTTAGAAGAGCTGAGGAGAGCTGCTCAGCAGAGAGAAGCAGTAGCCCAGGAAGAGCCCCTGAAGACTTCTATCAGTGGGGAGTGGGAGATGGCTCCAGCGGTTAGGCTCTCAGTGTGGAGCATGGCTCATGGTGTCCAGACCCTGGGATCTGTGTGAGGTGGCTCAGGTCTGCAACCTCTGGTGTGAGGCCAGAGACACGGTGCACTGGCTGGTGCAGAGCAGGATCTTTGGAGCCCCTGGGGTGGCTCAGGTTCTCAACCCCTGGAACGAGGCTGAGAGCTTGGTGCAGGAGGCGCTGCATGGAGGGTGAGAGACCCTGGGAGCCACTTGAGGTGACTCAGGTCTACAGCTGCTGACATGGGGCAGCATCTCAGTGCAGACAACACTGTTCAGGGGGTCCAGGAACAGAATGAGCCCCAGTGCTGCACAAGGCCGTTCAGGCCTCCAACCTCTAGCACAAGGCAAAGTGCCCACTACACACTGCAGGGCATGTGGCCCTAAACCAAGGCAGCGGCAGAAGAGTCAGGTGGCAGGAAAACCTGGCAGGGAACAGAGCTTGACCTGGATAACAAGAAGCAACCCTCCGGGACTGTGGAGGGTTGTCTCTGGAGAGAGGGGCCCCACAGGGGAGGCCCCCTCCCCCTGCAAGGGCTGCAAAGGATCACCACGTGGGCCAATCCTGGGTGATAGCGGGGGAGCTTAGGAGTCTTTGGGGTCTTCCTCTCTGTCGCTGGTAGGTGTTGGAATGCTTTGGCCCCTTTCTGGTCGCTGCCTTCTTCCCTAGCAAAGTCAGGGTGAGGCCACACCCTGGGGCAACCTAGATGGTTTCAAGTACTGCCCCCATTCGCCTGCCATATCTTTCATGTTGATTGATGGAGAGGCAGTTCCCTATTGGTGGTCCCAAAGGGGTTGTGATCCTGGTCTTCCTTTGTGGGGCTCCAAACTTTCCCTTTACCCCACCCTTACCACATCCACAGCCTGGGAAGACACTGTTCCCTGTAGTTTTCCCTGGGATGATCTTTTCTCATCCACATTACCCACCTCAATTGGGGTCGGGTCTTTCCGGCCGTCAATCTCTCCTGAGTTGATCCCTGGTCTTCAGATCAACTTTCAGGTAACTAAAACTGCCCCAGCCTGGGGTAACTGTAACTTAGGAAATTCTTAACTAAAAAGAAGGTGTTCGGCATCCCTCCCCATGCTCAGTTCCGCCGCCGCCTGCATCTCCCAGCCAGCGTGCTGCTCCTCTCCTCCCAGTCAGCTGATTCTCTCCCCAGCTTCCCTTTGAGCAGCCCAAGCTTCTTCGAGGCCCCGCCCCTGGGGCTCACCTATCTGCAGACTCAAGCAGCTGCAGAACTGCCAAGCCTGTGTCAGCATTTCCCTGCAGCTGCCGCTTGTCTCATTCCCTGCAGTAAGTACTGGGGCTTATTGGGCGGGGTCGCGGGACATGTTGGGGGGGCTTTTACCTCCCCTCTCACACTCTCCTTTTTCTTTTCCCCCACCTTCTTTCCTGTAGTGGTACCTTGGGAGTGGGGCCCTTGCCCTGGAGGGCACCTAGGTAGTCTAAGGACTGCTGATTCTATTTGTGGACTGTGTCTCACAGTTTGTGAATAATTTGAAGTAATAGTTTGTATAAGAATAGAGTTATAAGGTTGCCCAATCAATATCCTTTGGCCTGGTTTGTTCTATTGTTCATCTGTATTTTTAAATGATAAGTGTGTGTGTGTGTGTGTACATATATATATATATATATATATATATATATAGTATAGGGTTTATTGTTTTGTAAATTTACTTATATATATGTAACATTTGTCCTTACCCTTTAATTGTTTTGTTGTAATAATAAAGATGTATATGGTTAAGTAATTGATTGACTGAACCTGACTCTATAGGGAATGGAGGCGGCTGTTGGGCTGCTGTGTCCCTCTGCAGCACACTGCCCTGCCAATAAATCCCTCAATTGGAGAGGGGAGTACAAACCCATGTACACCCAGGCTACACAGACTATTTCAACTTTTCTGTGAGCCTAATCTGCATATAAAATTAACTGTTCCAAACAGGAGATTTTACTACACCTTCAACTCTCCTATGAAATATGAACTTTAATTTCTATCCAGGAGAACTTTTACAATCTTTTCTCTTATCCCTGAAGAAGGGTGTTTGTGTCCAAAAGCTTGCAATTAAAGATTTTTTTTTTTTTTGTAAAAATGTAGTTGGTTTAATAAAAGATTTCACCTCTACCAGAAGTCCTGATTCCTTTTTGCTTCTAGAACAATACAGCTACAACCTGGATACCTTTTCCCCCAGCATGCATTTGTGATGAGTGTGTCTAATGAGAACAAAACATGATTTTATAACTTATTATGTATATATCAGTGGCCCCTAGAAACTTCAGAGATCAGGGTTCCACTCTACTGGGTGCTGTTATATACATAAAATAAACTTCCAACAAAAGCTATTGTAGTCCATTGCTCAAAGATGGGTTTGTTAATTGATCATTCTTTCCAACTTTATTGATCATGTTCCTTTAATTGCTGGCATAAATACCATCCAAAAATAACTTGTTACTATGTCAAGTAGCAAAAAGTTGCTGTTAAAACAAGGGATTTAATTTTTTTATTATTATTCTGGAAGTCAATTCCCCTTCAGCAAGCAAAAAGTTTCTCAGAAAAAAATAGTTTTATAGACCTCATAAATATTTAGCTCTAACTATCTCTGCTATGTGCATGGCAGTAGTTTTCTAAATGAATGCATTTTGTAACCAAAAAACACTTTTTAAATTAAAAGCAAATGCTGTGTAAGACACCAGCCTGCTGGTTTCAGGAAGACATAATTCAGAAATATAGTAGTTATAAGTTCCATCGTTCTTTTTCAACAGCAGGAAAAAACAGAAGAGGCCAATGCTTTGCCCTCACAGGATTGTTTTCATCAAGGACAGCAGGGAAAAGGCAGCGCTTGACATCTCCACATTAAAAATACATCTATTTAACAAAGTGGAGAAAATAAGAAAGTAACGGGTATTTTAATACTTACATTACTCTCTTTGATGGTACCTATCTAAAATTCTTATTATATCTAACTTAATACAACATAAGATTACACAGCACTGTATGTTCCATTAAATATCTGAATGGAAAGAGCACCACTTTTTTAACCTCATTGACAATAAGTACTTTTAATTAAAACCAAGAGAAACTTTTCTACAAGCACTAATATATTTTTTGTTACCTCAGTTTTTAACTGAATTTAATGTGAATGAAAGACATTTTATACCAAAGGAATCAGCATAGATACAGAATTAGAGAAGGAGGGCACATCTCAGTATGGAAATGCTGCAATCTATTATAGAGGTATTATATTCACAAATTACAGTCTAGCTGTCAGTATAGCATCATGATTTTGCACAATAATTCACATTTGCTGAGAGATACCCCAATTAGGGATACAGTTGTCTTCCCTTGGTGCACATATGTTACTTGTGTTGTTATTAATGACAGTGTGTATGTAATGGAGAAATTGTACCCCCCACTTTTTCTCATTAGTAGAAAAGGAGCATGTTTGATGATATTTGTTTACAGCAAATACCACCTCAAGGAAACCTGACATTTCTTGATTACTCTCTTGCCCAGCTTGAATTACTTCATTTTTCACGAACGAAACAGCTGATTTTTTTTTGTCTTAGGGAAAATTGTTCATTAGCAACAGTAAATAACTGGCATTATTCAAATTTGAATAGAACAGCTTACAGTGCTTGATTGTTCAGAAACAAAGTATTTTTGTGTCAGCATATTTTTCCGAACAAAATTTGCCATCGGATTACTTAGGGCAGAATGAAAGAGGCCAACCGGGAGGTGGGGAGGGGGGGACCAACGAGGGTAAAAAGACATAGACATAAAACAAAATAATAATGTTGAATTTTCTGGGGATTTTTTCCTTGTGTTAAAAAAAAAAAATCTTAGGTTAAAGCCTTAAGATTTTTCTTTTAAGAATAATGGGTCTTATTCCACAATCAAATACATCACTTTATTTGCATGTACCACCTAGTATGGTTCCTAACATCAGTAACTTTCAACTCAGTGTGGATAACAAAAGCATTACATACTTTCATCAAATTAAGAATTTAGTCCCACAAAATTTAGTGGAAAAATTTCCTGTGAGTTCAGAAAGGTAGGATTCCATCTCCGGTCTCTATGCCCTTTATATTGCAGACCAAATAAGCTCTCTCCACTCAATAAGGTCCACCCAAATCTCTGAGGAATTATCAGCTCAGTCTGCTTATGTAGAGGAGTATCGCCTTCCTAAAGGAAATTATTTCTCCTTTGCCCTTTTCTTACCACCCCATCACAGAATGGCTGAGGGTGCAAGAGGCCAATTCAGCAGTAGTTCTGCCTCTTTTTATGCTATCATAATTTTAGCAATACTTGACTTCTAAAATGTTAGAAGGCCTAGCTGGTTTGGACAAATGTTGGTATCTTTCTATATATACATTTTGTAGTGTACATGGCTGCATGGACAATGACTGTGAATTCTTCATTCTGGGTGCATCTACACATGCCATTAAGGGGATACGATAAACTCCAGCACAGTTTGAATCCAATTCCATTCTTCTTGGGCACATGTACCCAGGTCCAGATTAACCCTTTAGTGGGCCCTAGTGGGCCCCCTCACCATGCCAGTGCTGCTGCCCGCAGAGAGCCCACCACAGTTCAAGGAGAGGGGAGCAGTGGTGGGAGGTGTGTGTGTATGTGGGGCAGGGGGACTGTGAGGGGATGTGGCTCTTTGTGTGTGTGGGAGGGCAATAGGGTATGTTTGGGTATATACATGGGAGTGGGGTATATGTGGGGGTGGGGTGTGGGTGTGTGGGGTGTGAGAGGGTGGAGGGTATGGAAACCTCTTACACACTCCTCCATCCACCATGGAGCACAGCCCCTGCTGCCTGCAGCAGCAGCCTCGGGGTATGTGTGACCCAGGTGGTGCCGACACCCCAATGTGTGTAATTCCAGCCAGCGCTTCATGGCAATGGCAGAGAGCACAGCCCTGCCAGCCATGTCTTTCACTGGGCTCCATGCCACCAATGTGCAGCTCTGCACTTCCGGGGGAAGTGGTGCAGGCTGAAGCCAGCTGCCTTCCCCACCCTCTGATTCCCAGGAGCTGCAGGCAGGGGCAGAAAAGGCAGCCAGCTCTGGGATAGCCCTGGTAGTGTGAAGCTGCATGTGCCCATGGAGCCTGGCATCAGAGGGACAGCCAGCAGGGCTATGCCTCTTGCTCCTGCCATGCAGTGCTGGCCAGAGCTGCACCTGGGCCTGCATTGGCCATGAGTGCTCCAAGGGCTGCAGGGAGCTGTCTGCCATAGGGGGGAGTGTGTGGAGAAGCCTTCAAAAATCCCACCCACCCTCCCTCCCTCACACCCACACCATGCCCCCCAGCTCCACACTCCTGCTGCTCCCCCTAGGGGTGGGCTCCACACTCCCACCCAACTGCAGCCCCTCCTCCCCACCCTATTCCTGCCTAGTACCTGGAGCAAGCCAGATGCTGGGGAAGGCATGCAGGTCTCTGGGGTGGCAGCACCAGCAGCAGCCCCATGCTGGAACCTGCATGCTGGCTGGGTTGTTCCCTTTTGCAACCCTGGTGGAGGGGAGGAGAAGGGAAGGGAGGTGAATGGGGCCATTTGTGGCCCCACCATGAATGGAAGGGCTGGACCCCACCACAGCTCAGGGCTCTATGCATGTGCCTAGTTTGCCTATGCATTAACCCAGCCCTGCCAGGCCCACAGTAGTTTGAGTCAGAGCAGAGAAACCCTGGGCTGGCAGCAGTTTCAAAGAGGTCAGGCCTGGTTTCCAGGTGGCAGCATCAGGCAATGTAGGGGTGACTGGGGAATGAGAGTGCCAAAACTGTGGAACTGTGTGGCTGACCCTCCAAGCCTTCTGCCAGTCCAGGGCTGTTCTGCCCTAGCTCAAACTTCTCTGGTTCCAGTCACTGTCCATATATTCATTTCTGTGTAGTAAATGACTCCAGTGTAAGATGGTGCTGTCCCCAACAGTACTATCTTACAACAGAGTTAATTAATTTACTGAGCCATAATATTGGCACACATCTAGATGGTGATGCTTTACTGTGGAGCTTGTCAGTTAACTTTGCAGTCAAGTGCACATGTAGATGCACCCTCTAAGTAATAAATATTGTTAAATGCACACAAAGTATATCTGTGCTGTTATTCAGGGAAGAGCTACCCTTACTGTATATGTCACTTCAGTGTGCTGAACACCAAGCATGGAAAGAAGCTTCCTGTTTCTTGAGCAGAGTCCTTCTACAAATCAGTATCTCCATAACTACTCTTTCCTATGCTTGGGTCTTATTACAAGAAGTATACTCAGGAATTCTGGGCTAGAAAAAAGAAGGTGTGGGTAGATTACTTGTGTTTGTAGCCTGCAGTGTGCAGGTGAGTTGTGAATACACCAAAAGTCTGGGTAGGCTAAAAGAAAGAGTGACCTAAGTCCCTGAAGCTTACAGAGAAGGCTGTATTGGCACTGGGGTTGTTAAAATAAGGAAAATTTAATGTAGATGGTTGGTAGGTTTGTGCTAGAGAGAAACATAAGTAGTGATATAAGCATACCTGGAGAATAATCTGCTGTATACTTCCTATCTCTGGCTGCATACAGACATTATACCTAGATTAGTCTAAGTGATCAGAATCAGTCTGAACCCACAACTATGCAGAAGTTCAGCTCACATAGACCAATTTAAAAATGGTGCAAGCACTCTAAGATAGACCTCGTTAGAGGTCTGTCAATGATGAAATCAGATTGATTTAGATTAGATCATTGCATCAAACTTCTGTACTGATTCCCTATCAATTTCAAGATGGGTCACTGTCCTCCAGCATCCGAGCCTCCTTTGTACCCCCTGCAACCCTTCCCTTGCAGGAAGGTGTGCTAGTACCCGGCCTGAGCTCAGCTGCTCTGGCCAAGCACACAGGGCCCCACCTCTGAGATTTCTTACAGTTGAGCCAACACAGCCCCACTCCCCATCCCTGCCTCCTGCCTCTGGCAGTCAGTCATCTGCAGGCAGGTAGCAGGGTGAAGGGAGACATCTGTGTCCCATGCACAAGCCCCAGGACCTGGGCCTTGAGTCATGCCTCCACATTCCATCACAAAGTACTCCATGATGTATCATGAAGACCCCCAGGTCTGTGTGTCCTGGACAAAGGCCTGACACTGAGTCCAGGAGAACCCTTGTGCTTGGGTACACCCCCCATGGACCCCTGGCTCCCACATACCATATCTCAAAGTTCAACACCAGGCACCCTGCCACCCAGACCCCAGAATGGACCCTCATCCTAAGCAGGAGACAGTGTGGGTGGCTCACTTGGATCAGAATGGCAGGGGATAGAACATCAGGACTGGGCCTGCACTGAGGTGACTTTGTGAACTCTATGGCTCTGCCAGTGCTGGTAGGTACCCAGGGCATGTGCATCTGGGATGCTGCAAGGATTTTTTGGCCCACAGCTCCAGGGTGCAAGAGCACTAGGGAAGAGGGGGGACACCAAGCACCCAAGCCAAGGCAAGCAGGTAGATGCCTCTGAAAACTTTAGGAGCAGGTGCGGCATGGCCAGCTGCCTCAATGTTGTAGGTAGAAGACATTGGAAATTTCCAGGCCAGGGTATAGGTTGTTGCCAGATTCATGGGGTATCTGCTTGAAGCCCCTGCAAAGTTCCAGGTTGTAGGGATGGCCTGACCAGTGGAGCTCTGGTCACTCTATAGTAGGGGCCCCACACAGTTGCAGTAAAAGGGACAGCCATATGCTGAGACCTTTATTAACATGCATCTACTATTCCCTCAATCTACCCACCCTTTCCATTCAACCTGTCATAGCCATACCCTCACACACCCATGGGCACCAAGACCTTATGGACACCACCATAGACTATGGATGAACACAACAGGGACTTTGAAGAGATGAGGAATGTTTTCACAAACTGGGGTGAGGAGAACACCCAGTAGCAGCTTCATAAATGTGGTGTCTTCAAACGCATTGCCAAACAGCTGATGAGTCAGGCACCAATCGAAGACATTGTGCAGCCTGGGATGGTGTGGCTCCACTCCATGCAGCCATGACAATAACCCAGGCACTAGGGCAAATGCAAAGTCCCGTGGGGAAGGGAGCGGGAGGACCTGCAGCCACTAAATGCCATCCCTGTAGCCACAGACCTCTCCCAGGCCACTGTAACCAAGGAACCCAGAAGAAGATTGGTGAGGGGACAGTTCAGGAATCAAGGGGCATGGAGGAGGGTGAATCACCCTGACCTGCTTTCTCAAAGCACATGGCCCCAGGCAGCCAAATGCTTAAGAGGTTTCTGTCTTTCAGCACTAAGCAGACCACCCCCCTCCCCACCCTTCCATCTTGGAATGCAGCTGAGGCACCAGGCCCCCTGGTCCTAGCCTTGGATAGCTGCCCATCTCCCATTCTGTGAGAACACAAATGTGCCTCATTCACATTTCCTTGCCCTATATTTTAGGACCATGCTCAGCTACTGATAGAAGGGGATCCTCATCTCTGATGAAACAGCCCTCCTCCCCCCTCCCCCCCACCAATGTACTTACAGAAAGGCGTTCTGTGAGTTTATTGAGCTTTGTTGACAGAAAGTAAAAAAAAAAAACAAAACAAGTACCAGGTCCAGTGCTTGGTACCCTGCCCCAGTTATCAGCTCCAGGAGCCAAGATGGCAGAGAGGATACCAAGATCAGAGACAGGAGATAAGACATGGCGATCTATGAGAAGTGCTGGAACTGTAGTACAGCAGGACTGAGAAAAATCCCCCCTTGCCAAATAACCCTTCTTCTGCTTTCCCTCCCAGTCCGAGAAAGGCACAGATGTGATGGAGGAGGCCCATATGGGAACCATTATCTCAGCCACTCCAGTCCCAGTGCCACAGTGACTCCCGTGCTGTGCACCTGGAGAGACTTGTGAGTGGCACTCCAGCACATTTCCCCCTCCCCTCTGATCTGATCCCTGGGGAAAGTCCATGGGTGCCAGGTGACTCTGGGTCTAATGGCACAGGCAGTCACTCTACCAGGGCAACCCCCACTCCTCTCTCCTGCAATCATGGCCCCATCCTGGTCCCAGGACACTACCTGAAAGTGGGTCCCAACCCCGGAAAGCAAAGCAAATCCCTCACCCCCAAGGCCTCCTAGTGTATTCAAAGTATAAGAATGGTGCTGGAAAGCCAAGGGCAGTGCATGGCAGGACTCTTTTTAAGCAGCCAGGGTCTGGAGAACTTCTCCTAGGGTCAGGTCACAGGTTTAAAATTGCATCAATAATGGTGGCATTGAAAACTGGCCTGCAGATGTCAGCTATCATAGTGGAGCTACAGGTAGTACAGGAGGTATATTATTACATTAAATGGCAACCCTGGCCCTGGGAGGAGGAAGGGTCCGGACAAGGACCCTTCCTCCTCTGCATGAGTGTCCAGGCAACTGCTAGGAGACTTCCAGACACCTGCCCTTATACTTATTTTATCAGCAAAAGTTGCAACTTCACACAAAGGGCCTTTTTGCACATGCTCTGAGTGTGGGAGAGGGGTGTTTTAATTAGAGCAACTCCATTTCTTTTAAGGTTGTGCTGTGACACCAGCCACCACAAATGCCACACACATCTTTGTAAGTATTGCCTAGTTCCCCATAAAGAGCTTAGTAAATATATCTAAGTCATTTAAAATGAAATGTGGGACCTTTAAGATAGAGAAACTCCTTTTTCCGTAGTAGCTGAGGAGTTATAATTTTTCTGTCCTGAAAATAGGATAAGATATTTGTATGTCCTAGTACAGCATGCAGCATGATTGCAATTTTGATATTAATAATAGATAGCTCATTGATAGATCAAGATAGACTAAAGCATTTCCTAGAGTATTAGGAGTCTGTAACAGCACCCAGCCCATGAAACCTTTTTACCAATTTGTATAGCTCGCTCTTGTGTGATCACCCAAGGGAGCTTATTGGATTAATTTTTTCTTCTTTAGCTCTGAGATATTCAGAACATTCTGAAGAAATTGTTATATGTTCAAACTGGTTAATGAAAAGATGTCAATAGCTCAGCTCATAATTTGAAAAAAATATAGAGAAAACTGACTTTCACTGTGAAAAGGAAGTATTGAACTATGTTTCTTAAGAAGCCAACCTACTATATACATCCATGATGCAGCTAATCACCTAGCTCAGTGGTTCTCAACCTTTTTTGTACAGGTATTCATTTGTAAATATCAATGGCCAGAGCCAGTAAATAGTTTAAGTAGAAAACAGCCTCCTTGATGTGTCACCTGTTCCTACCCCACAACCCCCATAGAATTATCTGGAGGGAGCTGCTTTCCACACCGCCTGGCTGCCACATGCATGTGCACGCTAACACATGCCCTCTACCTGGTCACCCTCCTCCTGCTCCATCCAGCCCAGAGGATTTAACACCTTCAATGCCTATATCGTAAGAAATAAATTTCTAATTTATTTTTGTTTTCTCCATTCCTTTTTAGTTCACTTTAATTCACTTTCAGATCAAGCTGTGTGTCAAACTTCTTTCTCGTTTATTAGCCTTCTTTCTTACAATTGCAATTAATACAGCCTGTCAATTATTTTTAATGTCAAACAACCTAAGCACTGTGACAGAGCCCCTACCCACTCCATGAACCTGGGGCTCTGGTGTGAAAAGTGAACAGGAACTTTGCCTTGCTAAACCTGGGAAATCCTCCACAAACCCAGTTCACAGCCCCACCAGCTTAACCTTGTTTCCCAAATACCCAGGCAGAGGAGGCCATAGGGAACTAGATGGGCTAGAAACTGGGCTTGGGAAGGCTTTTTTAGAGCCTGCTTTCCTTGAAGAAAAGCGGGCAGGGTGCCTTATATTAATGAGCTCAGCAGGTTGTTACACCACTATAACTGCCACCTTACTTTTATTTACTTGGCCCTAAAGGGGTCTCTGCTCCAGAGATTGGCCTACAGCCTGGCCCCGTCAGAAGGAGAAGCACACCATTAAATACACAACACAGGAACAAAGTCAATGTAAGTGTGTAGCAGAACCCCCAGTTTTTTCTCTTTTTTTGGTATTTATTTTGAAATGCATTCCCTCCCCTTCCCCCAAAATTTATTACCGTTTTCTCTCCCTCTCTATTCCCTATAGATAAGTATACGTGAGCTCAGATTTAGGATAAACTTTAAATATTTTTATTTTGGTAACAAGTTTTTGGTTTTGGATATCCACTGTTTTATATTGTATTATTATCATTTTTGTATTGATTTTTATTGTTTCATATGGATATTCTATGGTTTAGGCCTGTGTTTGTAAGTGAACCAAAGTCATGTCAAGTTTCCATTTTATATGTAGAGTCTCCATCTTGTGTCCCCTGCCCGGACATCCCCTTGTGTCGCAACTGTATGAGTTACGTATCCCTCTGATGTAAATTGGTTCCAGGATGAATGAGAGTGATTGGGAATGATTGAAATACAATGGTAGCAGGCCTCTACTGAATGGCCTGTAATAACTGGGCCATCACATTGCATTGATTCATCCAGGAACCATGGACCTCACCGAGGAACAGAGACAAGAACCCAGCATTTGAAAGACAAAAGACCCTGCAAAACCAGCAACTCTCACCATTACAGACACCAGAAACTGCACATCCTTGCATGGAGCACACATGCTCAGTACACCAGGGGCTGACCCTTGCCTGGGCATGCCTCCTGTCACTAGGGTCACACCTATAGGTTTGCCCCTATAAAAAGGGGCAGTGAAGACAGACGCAGTGGGATGCCCTCTCCATCTGGACCAGCACCATGCCACACCACTATCTACCCAGAGGCCCTGACGGCAACCCCCCTCCAGACAACACCTACTGGACAAGGACCCCTTTCCAGCCGGGATAGGTAGATATTACTTGCACACCTCCTCCTACAATTTGGACTCTCTCTCTCCATCTCTCACTCTCTCCTTCTGGATTTCAGTGGACTTCAGCTCCTGCACCAAGCCTCTCTAATCCCTGCTGCCATTGTGTGTGTGTGTGTTTCTGTGTGTGTGGGTGGGTGGGTGGGTGCAAGGTCAGCTCCAGTTCCCACCCTCTCTGCTAGTTTCCCGATCTCCTCCCAATTCCATCTACCCTTTTCTGCCGCCTCTCAGCCTCTCCTTGCTTTCCTGCTGTCCCTGCTGCCTGCTGCTTTTCCTGTGATTTTCTGTTGTCCGTCTCTCTGTTTTCAGGCTTCCCCCAAACCTTCTGTAAGCCTCCCCCGCCCTCCTGCAGCTTCCCAGCTCCTATTAGCTGTCCTGCAATTTTCTCCAGCAGCTGGAGCTTTTCTCCAGCTTCCAGCATCTACTGCCTTTCTCTGCTTTTCTGTTGCCTTGTTGTCTGCTGCTTTCCCTGTGATTTTCTGCTGTCTGTCTCTCTGTTTTCAGGATTCCCCCGCACCTTCTGTAATCCTCCCCCACTCCCCCCCGCCCCTGCCTGCAGCTTCCCAGCTCCTCTTAGTGGTCCTGTAGTTTTCTCCAGGAGCTGGAGCCTTCCTCCAGCTTCCAGCACCTACTGCCACTCCCTGCAACTTCTCTAGCTGCCCCAGAGCCATCCTCTGCCTCCCCACACCCAGAGCCTCTCTTTAACACCCACATTTTCCCTTAGTCCCATTTTTCCATCTCTCTACCTACCTTTTCAGCTCCCCCGTAGCTCTGGCTCCAGTCCCAGCCTCTGTGCTGGCACGCTTCCCTGTTCTGCAGGCTTTGGGCATTGTCTTTTAATCAATTAAGATCAACTAACCTAAAGTTGCCCCTGCGCCTCAGTTCTTCAGCCTATGCCCCTCTAGTCTACCAGTTCTAATCCCAGTCCCGGTGACTTTCATTTCCAGTAACTTTAACTCCCTACACTTCTACTTACTTACCTTAACCTTTCCCCAGTTATCCCAAGTACACCAAGCACATACACATCACAACACCCAACTTAGGAACTCACCTGTGTGTATGTGTAGGTGAGTGGTATGTGTGTGAATTAGTGAATACACATATATATACATATATAGATATCATTGTGTGTGTGTGTGGTATATGAATTAGTAATCCACGTATGTGTATTGGATGTGCAGATGTTGGTAACTGGTAACTGATTCTGTCTAAATTTGGTGTGTGTAGCGTGTATAGGCTTAAACTGGTGATACGTGTGCATGAACCTAGACTGGTTATTTTGAACGTGTGTGTATCTGAGCTGATAGTGTGTGCGCATATGCACCTAATTGATTTGTGTGTGTTTTGTATATGTGCAATTGTGTGTGTGCGCATATGGCATTGTGTGCATGATATACAAATTAATGATCTGTGTCTAACTTTTGGGGTGTATAGTGTATGTGCTTGAATTGGTGATAGATATGCATGTGCCTAAGCTGTTTTGGATGTGTATGTGCCTGAGCTGGTAGTGTGCGTGTATATGCACCTAATTGATTTGTGTGTTTGTATATGTGCAATTGTGTCACACCCTCCTGTCTAACAGCGCAATATTGAGATCCTGAGACTTGGCCTGACCCCACAGGGCAACACTCTGAGTCGTGCTCTCCAACAGATTCCAGTCACACACCCAGTCATGTCAATCATGCAGTCTCAGGCACACATCTCTAGTCAAGCTCAAATCCAATCACACACCCAGGCACACACAATTGCCCTTAGTCACACACTGAGGTGATGGGTCACACAGATTTTATATTGGCTACCTCACACCACCTGTCAATCATACTCTTACCCAATCATCACCCATATGGCTCCATCAATCACTGGTCTATTTCAAATGGATCACTCATACCTGTCTTTACCACACTTCTCTCTACCATAACTTTCCGGCCACCACGGTTACATAATCATACCAAACTGCACATGGTCATAGCTCAAAGGTAGGTCATAGCATCATCTAGGTCAAAAGTTTACATGTTCCAGAGACTTCTATCCTCTAGCCATCCTACCTATGCATGACTGGGCCAGCACTCACTTTCTACACCCTGCCCTATCAGCTTTTAAATCACCACTCTCATCACTCAGCTGAGGAGGGGGTTCAGGTGGGGAGAGAAAGCAGGTGGCAGTGTTTTTGGCACCTAGAGCCAAGTGGGGGAAGCAGCATGGTAAAGTCTCTGCCTCCAGTGTGAGTAACAGGAGAGGAGCAGATGGAAGCTGCTTCTAACCTACCCTCCTGCACTATGGGATGGGTAGAAGCCCCCTGCACCTTCTCCAAACCCAGCTGACACTAATTTCTGGAAGACAAGACTCTTTCACACAGCTCCACTCCTCCTGGTCCCAAGAAGTAATTCATCAAGGGAACAGTGCATGGACATTCACCCTCCCAGGAGAAACTCTCGTGGGAGCAATTTCCATATTCTTGTTGTTGAGTTATGTTTCTCCCAGAGTAGCCATTTTTACTTCAAGAGAAAAAAGCTTGAACATCTGCATACTTTTGGTTTCTTCCATGGGAATGGATATTTTCCCAGTAGAAACTGAATGTTTGTACATGGCCTTTGTTTAACTATTTCTTATGACATTGTAATTGTTAATAGGTTATCATAATTTTTAATTTTTGATTTGGTGTGCTGCTAGGTATTTAAAATAAATTTAACACATTTTTCAATGCTCCAAAAACCTAACAGTTTTTAGGAATATTTCTAATAATACTGTTTTAGCACTTTTGAACTCTTGTATTCTTTAAACTGATTTTATTTTTCCATAAACTTTCACATGTAATGCATAACATACATTAAAATGCACAGATATAATCAATACATAAAATAAAATAAAACCTTAATCACATAGACTTTGATAATAAGTTGATCAGCAATGAAACATCTAGTACCCTTTTGTTTTGTGAAGTTTTTATTATTTAGCTTTGAAGTTCTACATCAGCTTTTGCTACTTAAATTTTAGGCCAGTACCCTGTTCATACCCCTGGAAGGTAGTACTGGGTCTAAAAATACAAATATCTTAACTTTTTTTCTATCTTGTCATTACTAGTACCCTTGGCATTTGCAAGTTCCTGCTCCTCTGGAAATGCATTGAACTATAGGATATAAACTTACTCCTGCCTCTGTTGTGCACTGTTCTGAACCAGGCCCCCATGTGAGGTCCAGCTCATTATAGGATCAGGCATTTAAAATGGGAACTGGTTGAGGCAGGTTTTAGCCCTGCCAGGGGCAGGGGCACAAGAAGCAAGCAGGCTGAGGCTGAGAGGGTTAGAGCCTGAGCTTAGCAGGGGCAACAAATGTAGCCCGAGGCCAAGTGGGCCAAAGCTTTAGCCTAAGAAATGTGAAACCAGGGCCAGGGAGCCTTTTTCCAGGGAGCTCATAGCCTGAGAAGAGCAAAACCATGACCAGGGGTCCCAAAGGCCAAGACAGGTGAGAATGGAGCTTAAACTTTGCAGTGCATTGAACCAACTCTGGGCTTTTGGGGCAGCTTCCCCACCTTTTTTCTAACAACATCAAAGGGTGGCAGACCAGCAAAATAATCAATCATAGAAAATTAGGGTTGAAGGGACAGCAGGAGGTCATCAACTCTAACACCCTGCTCAAAGCACAACCACCTCCAACTATATCATCCCAGTCAAGGATTTGTCTAGCCCAGTCTTAAAGACCTAGCTGGGTCTTAAAAAAAAAAAATAGGGCAGGGCACCCCAAGAGGTTGGATTTATAAGGAGCCACATATCCACAAGGGGGCTTCACAGGTTCATTGGGCTTGGGTTCTGTTGCAGGCTGCCATTATCTCCTGCCATGCATTTTTGCAGCATTAATGCACTGGGTACTTGAGTGATTTTACACAAAAAAATAACAATGACACCCCAAAACAGGTAATCTTTGTAATTTGTGTTGTTTTTCTGATGAAAAATGCATTTTACATGAGAAGATTTTTGCAAAGCAACATTTTTTATTTTTATTTTTTCATTAGGAAAATAGAGTATCTATGTGAATTCAAATCCATGGTGAAAGTGAATCTAAACATTTTGATTTGGGTAAGCTCAGCACTGAACTGTGTTCACATGAGCTGCTGTAGTGTCTCATGGGGTTCATCAACATAGATAAGGGACTGGAAGGGATCTCTAGAGGTAATCTATTCCAACCTCCTGCCTCAAGCATGATCGTTCCTATCCAATCATCCCAAACAAACCATAATCTGAACTCTACATAAGACTGGTGTCAATGCTGATACAACACAGAGATGTAAAGCCCTATCCTACCACAGGTAAAGTAGAGGAACCAGGGCAGTCAGTATCCTGCTTCTATAAAATATTGTAAATATTGTTAGAACCCAGTAGTTGAGTGCCTATGTCACAGTGGAAGGTTTCATTGATTTGATGCCTATAACGCAGTGGAATTTCTCGCCACAGTGGAATTTTCCGCTATGGTAGAAAACCCCGGTGCAGTAAAAAGTTCCCACCAACTTTATGCAAATACACACACCACCATTGGCCGGTTCTAAATTATTCACATTTGGTGACTCGCGATTGGCTTGTTAGTCATATAAAAGTTAAAGCAGTTTCCGCCCAAGTCGGAGAACTCTGCGCACATCTCGGAGTGAACTGGGCGGACTGATCACCCACCAACGACTCCCCGTTGCCAACTGTCCCAACGTACCCCTGTGCCCTGCAGGCCCGATAAGCCATTCATGTTATTTTGTCTTACTCAGAGAGCTCACGTTTGCAACTGTAACCTAAGTCAGTTCTTCTTCCTGCGCTGTGTACGCCGACGGCATAAGTAAATAATCTCTTTGTTCAACCAATACGCTTCAGTGCCTAATTCCGCTCCATCGGTAAAAAGTACTCGCCTGCCATTTCAGGGCTACTGGCCACAGCCCGGCCTACCACTAGACTGCCACAAATATATGCACATTAGGCAAAACCCCCAACAATCCATACTAAGCTGACCATGGGATAAAACCCTTCCTGACTCTAAATATAGTAATTGGTCTGACCAAACAATGAAGAAGTTTTTTCTGAATATCAAATCTCAACTTACTTTGCTGCAACTTTCAGCCATTGGTATGCATCCTCCTCTCTGAAGCAAGACAGAAAAGGTGTTTCCTCTTTTCTTTATGGTAGCCCTTCAAGTAGTTGACTTGCCTTCCATGTCCTTGATAATCTTTGCCCACCTCTGGTCATCATTTAACTTCTCCACATCTTTATTAAAATGTGGAGCCCATAGCTGCACACAGTACTCCAGATTAGGCCTAACCAGTCCAAGTAAAGAGGCACTATCACATCTCATCACCTAATGCTTCTATTGATGTATCCCAAAACTGCATTCAGCTTTTGAGCAGTTTCATTGTACTTCAGATTCAAATATGGGGGTGATGCAATTTGGGTCACCCAAATTGACTTTATTCCCCTAACCTTCACTTGTGGTTTGGGCTACAATTGCTCTCAACCGTAACCTCCCCTGGTAAGTCCAGGATTTCCATGACCACATGTTTTATACACATGTAAATATACCTCTGTATTGTAATCTTCCTAAGTAAATATCAAAACTTTCCAGGCTAATATGTGTAATCAAAAGTCCAGATTCTCCTTTATACTTTAAAAATATAAAGTTGGTATATATTATACTTATAAATTAAATGTACCCCTATTTTGAGGCTTAAGATCCTGTCATTATGCTAGTACAGCCTTTATGTAAAGGAAAATTAAATTGATGTGTTTGTGGAATTTCCTAAGACTGTGTATTAAAGATGAGACATTGTCTAGTAGGGGTGTTCTCTTGCACAGATTTCACGGTATGCTACACAGAATGAATAACATATTTGTTAAAGTATGTTTTCCCCATTTGTTCAAGGTGTTCTTTGAGTTTTCTGAGTGACATTTCTTCTGAATGGAAACAAAGAGGTTTCCATAGTAACCAGTCCTATGAAACCTCATAGAATATAACCCCAGGCATATAAAAGTTTCTCCTTTCCTTCAGCAGTTTTCAAATATATTTACACAAAGAGTTACATGCTCTATGCCAGTTTTATCAGGAGAATGGAAACTTGAAAAAATTGAGAATAGTAAGCATACCAAACTCTCACATTGCTTCCCTTCTTGGGTAGATATATGGGAATTGGTATACTAAATAACATAAAGAAGGAAAGGACTTACAAAATACTTCTATAAGTTGCCTTTAGAAGTTAACACAGTGAGAGAATCCACTAGCCTTTCATACCTGGTTGCTTTAGGTTTCATCAGTCATAGCTCATAAATGTAATGAACATGGAGGTTTTGGCATTTTCCAGTGGCCTGCTGTGGTTACTGCTGCATGCTGCTGAAGGAAGGAAGAACATTGAAAAAGGTTTTCAGTGTATAATCAGTTCTTATCTCTGTAAAGTATTGAGACTGTTTTGTTTTGTTTTTTCTGTAGGAGTTCCTGAACGTTGAACTCCTGAAATTGGAGACATGAGAGTTCCTATTTACTTTCCCTCCCTTGTAATCTTACTAATAGTGTGTGCAGTTTTCCCAGATGAGTTTGCAGAGATTTAGAAAGAAAAAAGCCAAATCTAATTGCTTCATGATGTCATGTTGCTGAGTTAATGTAAAATCTTCTCTTATTCTGCAAATTCCTGTCCTGTATTTCTCACATACTTCTTTTGTCCTCTTTATATAGTGTTTGCCCGTGCTTTTACAAATGATTTGTAATTACCCAAAATATTCTAGTAGCAATGCTCACTAAAATATAGCACCCAATTCTCCAGTGTCTTGCAAATGAGTGAGTTGTCTATACCTATGCAAAGAGGGCATACAACAACATTCAATCAGCATGCAACCTTTCAATCCCTCTTTCCACAGGTGTAAATGACTTTCTGAGGATTTGTGTTTGTGGTAAGGTCAAAGAAGGCATTGTACCTGTACAGTAAAAATTAATGCTAGGGAATCAAAAACTATTTTCTTTTAGGTTTTGGGTAAGAACTGTAAAACTAAAAGAGAAATTAAAAAGTTCACTTAATTAAGACTACAAACAGGCATTTGTTTCTACTACTGAAAATGTCCATCTCTAGAAATATTTCCAGGAGAGGGAGTACACAGACTGTTAGAAAGCACCCTCCGCCCCCTCCTGTGCTTTCCATGCCTTCACCAGACCAGGATGATACTGTTCTGAAGAAGGTATGGTGAGTAATGTTGCTTCACTCCTCCTGGACTCTGGGGAGAGTGGAACAGTGGGGAAAGACTCCATGTGCCTTCCTAAGACTGAGATCTGGGGAATGGGTAGGGGCCTTTACCCCTTTGCTCCAGTTCCTTATCAACAGATAGGAGCCTGGACCAGCAATGTAATGCCTCCAGCCCACTCCACTGACTGGGCAGTCCCCAGACAGAACCAGGATGGGAGTACACAAACATTTACTTTGTGAGAGTTTCTCTCACAAGGGAAATCTTCCTGGTTGATATCTAAAAGATCTTTCTCTAAGAAGGGGCATATTTTCCTTAGAAGAAATTGACTGGACACTTGTACATGTGTAATTTCTACCAGGAAAGCAATGATTTTCCTGATGGAACATAATGTGTGTACATGGCTTAAAGAAAACCATGTTAGTTCAGTGGTAAATCAAGAAAAGTCATTTTATTTCATATGGGCAATACATAATGGAGCTATTTGTTTAAGCTGAAGGACTTTCTCGGACAGCTTAGGCTGTCTTCCCCCTCACAAGTTGTTACTTTTGTCAGTGACCACACATTAAAATACATGATATTAAATTCAAGTGAAGACAAGATGGTGCATTGTTAACATGGGACAGAAGTCAGACACGTAAGGCAAACATTAGATTTCTCCCTAGTGTTTATCTTACTGTGTTAACAGGTATGAGAACTACATATGGCCTTGTCTTCACTAGAGTTTAATACTAGTTTATTTTTGTTAGGCTGCACAAAGCAAAAACGCATTTTTTTTTCTGGTGTGAAATGTGCCCCAATGCCTCGCACTCTGGTGTTGTTGCACATTACCCTTAAGCTATGTTAAATGGTGGGAAATGTTGAGCAGTGTTAAAGTTAGAACAAGCTTTGAGCAGTCACAAGTTAAGGCTTAATGACATCTCTGATTTGCACAACTGTGACTTTCCACTAAAGTACTAGTGAGCAGTGGTATGACTAGAAGTCACAAGTGTGACTTGCCACAAGGAGGTGTAGCGAAACCCCCAATTTTTGGTTGTTTTCTCTTAATTTAAAAATGCATTCTCTCCCCTTCCCCAACCATTTCTGACTTTTCCTCTCCCTCTCTATTCCCTATAGATAAGTATAAGTGAGCTAAGACATAGCATATGCTTCAGCATTTTATTTTGGTAGCAAGTTGTATTTGTTCTGTTTTTTCTCCTTCTTTATATTGTATAATTATTATGTTTATATTGATGTTTACTGTTCGATATTACTGTTTTACTGGTACTATATTATTTAGGCCTACATATGTAAGTTAGCATAAGTCACATCAGGTCTCCATCTTGTCCCCATTCCCTGTTGTATAACCTATGACTCATACCTACCCCTCCTGTGCAATGTAGTTCCTGTTTGAATGGGGATGAATGAGGGTACTTGAGAAACAATGGCAGTATGTCTAAAAGTAGCTCCCTCTGAATGACTGAACCAAACCAATACCTGGACCAATGACTCAGCCATTGGAACGAACCTCAGCATTCAAGAAACAAAAGATGAGGCAACCCACCATTGTGCCAAGGCTGCACATGCTCATTAAGAACACCTGGAGCCCTCTGGAACAGGACTGACCTTGCCTGGACAGGCCCTTCCCATAGGAGATCAGAGGTAGTCTGCCTCATAAAAAGGGGTAGTGAAGACTGACTCCTTGGGACACCCTCTCCATCTGGACCAGCACCATGCCACACTACCTATCCATCCAAAGGCCCTGCCGGCAACCCCCCTCTGGACAACACCTGCTGGACAAAGATACCTTTCCAGCATGGATAGGTAGCTGTCATCTCCACCCTCTGTTCAACCAAGGATTTGGACTCTGTTCCTCTTTCCTTACTGGACTCCAACCCTTCCACTGAGTCTCTTTCTCCTGCTACCATTGTGTGTGTGTGGGAGTGTTTGTGCGAATGTGTGTAGGAATCAAGCTGTACAGTACACTGTTCATTTAATAAAACTTTTATTTGGACCCCTGAGTTGCGTTTTGCTTTACTACGGTTCTGGCCCTGCTCCAGTCTCTGCCCCTTGCCCCTCTAACTTCTGTCTCATTTCTCCCTCTCCTGCTTCTGGCTCACCACCACCTCCAACACCTGTCCCAGGCTCCTGTGGCTCCAGCCATCCTGAACTCCTTTCTGCCTGCAAGCCCCTGTTTCTTTGTCACTATCTCATCCCCACTGCCTTTTCCCCTGATCTCTGCCACTGCTATTGTCTCATCCCCACTGCCTTTTCCCCAAATCTCTGCCACTTCTGTTGCCTCATCTCCACTGCCTTTTCTCCTGTTCTCTGCCACTGTTATTGCCTTGTCCCCACTGGCTTCTCCCCTGATCCCAGCTTTCTGCCTCTGTTTCCTGTCTGTTTCCTCCTTGCCACCTGGCTTTTTCCCTTGGTCCCACCCTGGCACCAGGTGATCCCAAGTAATCCCAGGACCACTTGACCTTAAGTAACCCCAAACCTCAGTTCCTCAGCCAGGTTCTCTCTAATCCTGGTTTCAGCAACTTTCACTCCTTACACTTTAACTCTCTCTCTCACCTTAACCTTCCCCCAAGTATCCCAGGTACCCCAAGCGCACACATACACGCACCGTACAATCCAAGTTAGGAACTTACCTATGTGTATGTGTAGGTGGGTTGTATGTGTGAACTGGTGAGTGTATATATATATATATATATATATGTATATGTGCCTGAGTTGGTAGTGTGTGTGTATGCACCTAATTGATTTGTGTGTTTGCATATGTGCAATTGTGTCACACCCTCCTAACAGTGCAATATTGAGATCCTGAGAGTTGGCCTGACCCAACAGGGCAACAGGGTCTGGTGAGGCAGGACTGGCTACTGTCCCTACTATAGGTCAGAGAGGAGTGGGAGAAGTGGGTTGAAGGAGCATAAGCATGGAGCTGGGAGGCAGAGTGGCATGGGGATGTGGTGAAATGAAGAAAATCAGACACATGAATGAAATAAAACCCCAACGGATAAAAGGAAAGAAATTTAAAATAATTTTAAAAATAAAAAAGTACAGTTCATCTGAGCTTCTCCCTGCTTATAGAAAGCCTGGTTCTCCCAGCTGCCTTGCATGACCTTGGCAGTAGTTGCAATGGCCTTCTCCTTGCCCCAAATTGTGGTGAGGTCCACAATTTATCAGACCAAGCTCCTTCAGCTAGGTCCCTCTCTCATAGAACCTCCTGTAACTTTTAAGTTAAGAACTGTGCTAGAATAACTTTAAGACCATGCTATAGAGTTTAAGCGTTGTACTTTAGAACTAGGATTGTGGAGTAATACTGTGGCAGTGTGGGATCTAAGTGACTGTGTAAAAGAGGCTTTTTGATAGTGATCATTAGTGTGATAAGGGAAATGGAGATGTCTGGTAAAACCCCTTTTGCTGCTTGTTTGGGGCAGGAGTAACCCTGCAGGTTAGAAAGATATGAAATGAAGAAGGGAAAATGGCCCTGGGAAAAAGGGTGCTTCAAGGGTGAGAATCCCCTGACTGAGGCAGGTGTGAGTTTTGAACAGTATTGCACCAGTCTTAAGCCACATAGTAGTGCAAAAGATGCAGCTGCTGCCTAGGCATTGTTTTATGCATGTTTAGAAATGATTGAAATGTTAAAGGAGAAGCAGGAATTGGAGCTTGAAAAAGAACAGTTACAACAGTGTTTGAAAAATTGTGAGATAAAAGGGTGTGATTTTGTAGCAGAAAAGCTTAAACTGGTAACTTTACTTAGAGATATGCAGGAAGACAGAGACAAGGCAAGCAAGATGTTAGAGCTATATAAAAAAGAATTAGCACACACAAAAGTGTTGTTAGAAGAAATGAGAGCAGCAACTCGTTTCCTGGCAGAGGAAAACAAGGCAGCAAAGACAGCAGCAAGCCATCAGAAGTGTGAGGCAGAGATCAGTAAATTGCATGCCCAACTTAGTGCCCATAACGGAGCGATAGCAGCTGTAAGGTTGAGAGAGGATTGTGATTTTGAGTCCCCTGGGAAAATAGAGGTACTCCCTGATGCATTCCCCAAAAACCCATTCAACACCGATTGGCCCTATGTGCATAATGTTGCCCCTGTTTCCACAAAGGAGGTTAAACACTTAGCTGTAGAAGATGATCTTCCCATGACGGAGATAGTCACTGACATAGTGAGATGGTCTCCCAGTCAAGCCAAGGCTACTGCTGAGAGACTGGGGCCACTGAACTGAGACACTGCTATTGCATGGCTGGCTCGTGTTTGGCAAATGTACCCCTCTGCTGATGGCACAGACTTAACTCAATTAGCTCAGTTATGTGCCTCTCCTTGTGATGCAGATGCTTTAGA
>NW_005843289.1:115132-116610 GCF_000455745.1 Alligator sinensis
TATGGGGGAGACCCACTGTGAGGGCTACAGTGGGGAACCCAGGGATGTTAGCTCAATTGCTAGTGGATGCTGGATACTGGATCCTCGGTAAATATTCTAAGTCCCCGATGGATCTCTGGAGGGAGACCCACCATGAAACAGGTTCAGTTCAGTGGATATGGGGGAGAAATTCAGGAAGCTCCTGTTTGGCAGGATGTTCCCTTGAAAATTGACAGATTGCAAGGAAAAGTAGAGTCCTTTGCTCATGAGGGAAATGAGAAGGGAATCTAGGAGGTTCTTTCCTCCAGGCATTTCGGCTAAGTGTAGATCTAGCTAATGGGGTGTTATGGAAGTTAAAAGAAGGACCTGCAAAAGTCTCTGCTGTGCATCGTTGTGCTGCCATAAAGGCACCTACTGCCACCCTAACCTCCATTAGTGATCCATGGGGACAGGAATCTCCCAGTGTGTGGACTAAACATAAGGCGGAGTGTGGAAAAATAAATGCTGAAGTTTTGATTGAAGGAAAAGATCCCTCTCCTCAAAGACAGTATAAATACCCAGCTGCAGCAGAGGAAGGCATTAGAACTACTATAGATAGTCTCTTAGAACAAGGTGTGCTTGTGCCTATGCAAAGTATTTGCAGTGCACCAGTATGGCCAGTCCTTAAAGCGGATGGGGTCACTTATAGAATGGCAATAGATGCCTTAAATGCAGCCACCCCTGCCACTGCTCCTGTCGTAGCTAAATACAATGAAATCTTAGCAGCAGTAGCAGCTGGCTCCAAATGGTTCTCTGCAATCGATTTGGCTAATTCTTTTATGGCTATACCCCTCCATCCTTCATGTTGGTATAAGTTTGCTTTTACCTATAGGGAACAACAATGTGCCTTCAGTCGAACTCGCCAAGGTTTCCATTCTTCCCCTAGTATTTGCCATGCCCATGACACTAAAATGTGGAACCGTTTGAGCCCTAAGCACCACTCACATGTAATTTCATACATGGATGACATTTTGATACACATCCCCACTTCAGAAATGAACAGAGAAATCACTAAGGAGATGCTGACAATAGTACAGGAAACTGGATTTAAGGTAAATAGGGAAAAGGCTCAGTTAGTGCAGCAACAAGTGAAATACCTGGGTGTATGTCTTGGAGAGGATGGCAGGACTCCAGATCAGCAAAGGGTACAAACCATAGGAAAGCTACCTGCTCCCACAGACACACACTCTTTGCGAGCTCTTCTGGGAACTTTTAACTTCTCCAGAGAGTTCATTGAAATATTCTCTGACAAAGCTAAGCCTCTGTACAAATTATTGAAGAAAAACAGGATTTGGGAATGGGGAGCAGACCAACAAACTGCCCTGGCTACCTTAAAACAAGATTTAGCTTGTGCTCAGCTCTGGGATATCTGGATCCTGTCCTTCCTTTTGTGATTCAGTTGGCCTCTTCAGAAACAAGTATTGGAGCCACTCTTAGTCAAAAGCAAGGTGATAAGCTCC
>NW_005843289.1:116629-117251 GCF_000455745.1 Alligator sinensis
GAGCATACCTGCCCCCTCCCTCTTCTAAAACACCTTGAATGGCCTGTCAAGGGAGATAAGAGGCTTGCAGATGCACAACAGAAGGGGTTTGTAATTTGGTTTACAGATGGATCAAGTTTCTATCATAAAGGGCATCCTCAAACAGGGTATGGAGCCATCCGCATAAATGACGGAGAGGTGCTCCAAGGACCAGTTCACCCCCATTTTGCCCAACTAGCTGAAGTAGAGGCAGTTAAAGCTGTCCTAGCTTATGAATCTTGGGACACTTCTGTTGCTATTTATACTGACTTTGACTGGACAGCCAGAGCAATCACTTTGGTAGATAGAGAAATGGTAACTGCAGATGAGCATCCCATTTCTCATTCAGACAAATGGAGACAAATTGCTAACCTGATCAAAGAAAGAACTGGGGACACCTGGGTGACTCACAAAAAGGGGCACCAGAAAAATCACTCAGAAGAAGCACATTGGAACAATAAAACCGATGCCTTAGCCAAGTCTCCTGCTACTAGTAACCACACTGAAAATCAGGTTGAAATCCTGAATGGAAAAGGTAGAACACCTTGGAGGAAATGGTTTCATTCCTCACAGCTCAAAGAATGGAAGGGTAAACCACCTGACC
>NW_005843289.1:117330-124880 GCF_000455745.1 Alligator sinensis
CGGAGCCATTGGAAAATACACGTTGGATAGGCTTGTCAGTGCCTACCCCAATGTTGAGGAAGGAAAAGGCCAGAGAAATGCTCAACTTGTTATGGCCACCCTCTCGTAGATCAATGTTCCACTTTTCCTCTGCAATGTTGATCCCAGCTTCTCCCAGTATATACGGGGGGAGTGTGGGAGTTTGTTTTTCTCTTCTCTGTCCCCTCACAGGTCTCCAAACATGAATTATGACATTCCATAGCTGCATCAAAGCATTGCTGTGCATAGGTATCTGGAGTCAGATGTCCAGACTCTATTCTGAACCTGCGATGCCTCTGAAACTCTGGAAGTGTTTGCCAGTTGGAGCCCAGGAAATAAAATATCTGTCAGAACACAGATATATTGCTTATCAACCCAGCCAGGTCAGGCGTGTCACATTAATTTGTGTGTGTTTGTATGTGTATGACTGATTTGGTGACTGGAGGAACCCAGTCCCATTGAAACTGAGTCCTGCAAGATAGCTCCATTGGGGGTGAGGGCTTGCAGAAGGTAGAGACACAGTTCCGTATAGTAACACAAGCAGCACATTGACAGAATCACCAAGACCCTAGAAACTATCCCTAATACATGAGCACACCCCAAAGTAATGATACATAATAGGCAGAGATTTAGCTGTGACTATCTTTTTTTCTCTCTCTCTCTGCTGCCTGCTCCTCCTGCCTACATATTCAATGGCTGTGTTAGAAGGGCTACAATCTTCAGGCAGGGAAAAATAAGTACCTTCACAATAAACTCCATCATAGGTAGCAATTTAAAATAATGATAAATACTGATTAATGGTTGTAGAAGCAATGCAGCCCCACTTTTTAAATTATTTAAATTTGCTTAGCCCCAAAACTTCTTACTTGGTAAAATAGTTCCTTACATTAGGAAAACTTTAGTTTAGAACAATAAGTTACAAATTTATAATACCACGTTGAACATCTTTAAACATTCTCTAGTGTGGAGATTAAAGATAATGCTTTTATACTTCATAAAATTTCAATGTCAGAAGATAAAATATTCAAAACCATATATTAGAAGTTGCCTAAGAATTCAGCAGAGTTAGTTTTAACTATAGCAATATTTATTTCTGTTGTGTGCATAGGGGAATGTTAGAGAAATTAACCTCCCACTGCATATTGTTAAAGCATTTTACTATTTTATTTAGATTTAGAATATTTATTTTTAAAAGTCTGTATCTCATGCCACCTATTTCGTTTATTTCAGTTGGAAATCAAGACATTTATACCTGTAAATTGGCAAGACATATGGTTTTAAATGGGCATCTTAAGTTAATCAGAAGATTATGGGGGTATTTAATAGCAGGCTTCAAGTACTTGAAGGACGGTTCCAAAGAGGATTGAGTTAGAATGTTCTTAGTGATGGCAGATGACGGAACAAGGAGCAATGATCTCGAGTTGCAGCAAGGGAAATTTAAGTTAGATATTAGGAAAAATGTTCTCACCAGGAGACTTGGAATGCACTGGAACAGACTACTGAGAAAGGTTGTGGAATCTCTATCCCAAGATGTTTTGAAGACTTAGCTAGACAAAACCTTAGCTGAAATGATATAGTTGGATGGTCCTGATTTGAGCAGAGGGGTGGACTAGATGACCTCCTAAGGTCTCTACCAATCCTAATTTTCTGAGATTCTATGAGTCTAGAAGAAACTTCTGATTTTAAAGTTAGTTTCTGTGCTGTGTCTATAGAGCACAGAACTCTACACCAGGCATGGGAGAGTTAAGTGACTGAGCCAGCCCTGAATCCTGCCAATCCTGGACTGATCCATTAGCTGGAGTGATGTCCTTTAAGGTAGGGCTGCTTTACTGGTCTTCCCTATGACCTTGTGCTACATGGTCTGCTCCCACACCTACTGGACTTTGTAAAGGAGTCTTCAAAAACAGTCATCAGCTTTTCTGCAGCATCATTATATTTCCCATAACAAGACCTGATTTTTGGCACCCTTTTACACAGCACAAAATGATTAGAGCTGGGAATTGTAAGGCATGTTAATAGCTAACATCTGTATTATTATTGGTGAGGGAAATTACTTATTATATGATGCTTAAAGTTTATCATCACAATAATTAAAAGAGAGAGACTTTTTAAAAAGTAATTTGAATCTTGATGCGACAATGAGATTTTGTTTCAGAAATACGTTTTTTCCACCTGAATGCTTTGTAAAATCACTCCTCTGCTCTTGAATAACTAATGTTCCTGTATAACTCTTTGTAATAACTGTCTTCCAAAAAATTTTTTTAAATATTGTTTCTTTTAAAAACACAAACCAAAAATCAGAAACACCTATATATCAATTACACATATCAATCTGGACTACAATGCATATCTTTACCACAAAAAAATAGCAATAATAGGGGAAATAAAAAAAAAGGTAGGAAAAGGGAGGGATAGAAGAACATAAGATAAACATGCAAGAAATAAGACTGTAGCTCCCAAAGTATTCTAAGCAATCTTGAAATTGTCCCAAATGTTTCAAATGTATCTCAGAAGATCTGTCTTGAGAATCCCATGCTATGCTTTTAGTTGAAGGCTTTGTAGTAGCAAATTGTAGCTTTTATTATACTGGGTTTTTTTTGTCATCTTACCACTATTTTACTATTAATGCTCCATATTTTTTAAATAAACCATATCTATTTGAAACTTAGGCCAAAATGAGAGTGTCTCAAAAAAAATTATAAATGTGTGTTAATGGGGCTATAACTGCTTTAATTCAGGACATTGAAATTAATAGGACCATTCTGAATCCTCCTTCTCGCTCCCCTCTTCTCCCTCATTCCTGAGGAAGCTGTAACATACAGCATTAACTGACTGTAGTTACATTCATTTGAATTTGACTTCAGAAATTTATTCATAACCATTAACTGAGCATATGCCTCCAATTGTTGTTTAAAGTATAGAGGAGTACCATTAAAAACTAAAGTGGTGTCAATCATATTTACTTAAATGATGGTAAGGAAATTATGATTGCTGGAAAAACTGTAAGGAACTCTTTCATTCCCTGCTTCTTCCTTCCTCCTCCTCGAGCCCCAACCAAAAACCCTGTTTAGATATTATTAAAATGCTTGTATCAATTTTTCAAATTTACCTGAGCATTTCAATTTAGATTATGCAAAAAACAACAATGGCTGACAGGATTAACAGAGTAAACTACACAAAGAGAACCTTTTAATGGACAGGCTTGACATTCTCTCACACATTTCCCTCCCTCCAAAGTCCATCCATATCCTCTTCCAGAATTTGACTCAAGTGAAACACAAAGAAATTTGAGTTTTCTTTTGCAAGTCTCAGATAAGACATTTACTATTCCATTAGCCTTCTCAAAATACAAAGATGAGTAGGAAGTAGGATAAAGGGAGAAGAGGGAAAATACTGGGCTTTAGAGATCAAGCAGAAAAGGAAGTCCAAGATACGTTTGGTAAAACTTCTGAAATTGGCCAAGATGTTGGTTTGGCATCTGAAACAATTTCACAGATAACTAGATATTTCTGTTGCCCTGTGTGAAGATTTTCTCTATCAAAAGTTTTAATTATTATCATTTTACATTCTTTATGTGTGTTCATAGCTTTACCACATTTTGGCAACTTAATTAATGTCTGCTTCTCTGACTCCATTAGGGTACATGAGGTTAGTCAACTATAAATTGGGCTTTTAACAACTGTTAGAAATGGCTCTTTTAATACTTATTAGACAATGCTTAAATCACAGACTAAAGTGGACTATGCCAATTCCTGTGTGTGTGCGTGCACACTATGTATATGTGTATACTAAATATATATATATATATATATATATATATATATATTCCTCCCACCCCACCGCAAAATGTGTGTGTGTTGATATATAGATAGATATCAAGGCAAAATGTTTCCTGAATTCTAGATATTTTTTTGCCAATCAGCTATGACCAAAGACATAAGGCAGAAAACAGTATAAACCAGTCAAACATTATCCATATAGCTATAATTCTTATACACCACCTAGTTCAAAGTTCCACTATTCTCGTTCTTTCTCTCTCTCTCACCACAACTCCGGTAACAGTATTCATACAGTTTCTTAGCAACTTTTATGATTTCTTGTGGACCAGTAAGGTATGTAATTTTTGTGTTTTCCATCATCCAAAAAGAATATTGATATATATTTCCCACCATCCAAAGTAGGTTGAAATTTGAAACTAGGACACTGAATTAAAATAAACGAACTGCTTTCTGAAACTTCCTTAGTGCTATTTTTCAACTTGAAACTTATCTAGGAATATCTCCATATCTGTACTGTTTAAGGCAACTGGCTTATCTAGTCTGATGCCCTGCCTTTTGTAGTCAGCAGTCCACTGTAATAAATAGTGATTTTCTTTTTCTGTTTCCAGTGTGGTCAATCCTGGCTCAGCTGCAACCAAAAGCAGGATGGTTTCAAGCTGTCTCATCATTCCATAATTGTCTTCTGAGCAAAATATATGACAACCTTAGGATTCAGGTGCAAGTTAGTGCTCCAGTTGAAACTTAAGACAAACTTAAGACAAGCAATTTATAAGCTTTCTGGCAAACAATGGATAGACACACGCAAGAATTTTTCTGTTGTGTTTTTCACAGTTAAATCACCATTCAAACCTACGGTACACCACAAAAAATATTGATTCTAATTAAAGCACAAGCACTTCAGTAGTTAACACAAATCTTAAGGATATTCCAGTATCACCTACCACTTATAAATAAATGTTGTGATTTTCACAACATTTTCTTTACACATTTAAACATTTGTGAGGAATACAATAAAATGTGCTATCAAGAGTTCATGATGGTGAAATAAGCAGGAAGTAAGTTGTTGAAATAATTTCATAGTCATTCTTGTGAAGATGCATCCAAAGAAAGAATCCAGTTTACCCACATTTTAAATTCGAGGTCCCAGTCCTTTAAGTTCCTAGACAGCAATTTGCCCAAAGCAGCTAGGTATGGTTTGTTTGTTTGTTTGTTTTTCAGAGCATAGGCACAATTTTTCTCTAGATTCAGTTTGTGATAGACAGATACTATGTTGACAAGGTGTCTGTATCATCATGAAATTGGAGGGCTATTATTTTATCAGGTAAAATTCCTGATAAGGTATAACCTAAATTTTAAAGAAAGAGGCTTCAGGTATGAGGTGATAATTGAAAGTTCTCAAGGAAAAAACCAGGAATGCTCTATATCTATATCAAAAGGGAGTTTGGCAGGAGCGGGAACCAACATTTTCAAGTTAGGCTGCTAAGTCCACCTAACAATATAAATGGTATGATTTTTCTCATGTGGTGGATACCTATAACATATGTTGATATTAGGAACTTAGTATAATTGGATTTTTTTTATTTATATACTTGAATATAGATTTATTTGCTAATTTCTGGCACCCAATTTCAAAATTTTTGTCCAGAATTCTTACATTTCTGAGAACAAGTTAACTATACTTTTCTTTCTATCCATTCCCTACTGGCAGTGTTCCCCTGCCATTTTTAAATTATTTTCTGCTGTTTTATTAAAATATGAGGAATAATTTAACAATAAGGAATTTCATCTCTCCAGCTGCTGATTCTTAATCC
Organism: Alligator sinensis; assembly: GCF_000455745.1. NCBI lineage: Eukaryota > Metazoa > Chordata > Crocodylia > Alligatoridae > Alligator > Alligator sinensis. The sequence goes on from NW_005843289.1 coordinate 122,939, forward strand.
CTTTGGCCATTTGTAGACCTGCTCACCATTTTCTAAAACATGTTAACTGATTTACATCACACAGTTCAAATCAAATTTCAATTAAAATTAAGGGTTAATAGACGATCATTGACCATTAGGGAGGTTTTCATGCATTTCTGCACTTCTGCAATAGAGATGGCAGGGGGTGCTGGACACTGCCCACCACTCACAATCAGGGCCACAAAACTGCACTCATTTGTTATACCTGCTGGTGGGCGTGAGCAACAATAAACCCTAGATACCTGCCATATATACATGTTAGTTAATGCAGTTTAAATTGCATAGTCCAGACTGCTTTAGTCTGCATTAACTTTAATCCACATTCAATAAGGATCAGTTAATTCAGACTGGAGCAGATTTTAATTCATACTATAGATGTCCATGTGTATATAGTGACAGTTGTAGTTCAGATTAAAACTAGAAAATTGTAAGGTGTATAAATGGCCAAAGACTATATTTTAGAAAGGGTAAAACTAAAAATCTGCTGGTTGTGTTACCAGTACCAGTCAAAAATAAACCCTTAAGAGCTGCAAGGACTTTTCCAGCCTGTCTCATGCCCCAATATTGCTACAAGCAATTGCTGAGGAAGGTAAGATATTATCCCATATAAATTGACCTTTAGATATTTATAAATGAGTTTAGCCTCTTATAGAATCTTGGTTTTACTGAAACTCTTGATTTTTATACTTTTAAACCAGGCTTAATTACCACATACATATTTCATTTAACAGAGAAAGCTGCTTCCATTAATCAGGATACTTTACTTGCTGTAGCCAATTAACATCTTGACTCCAGGGCTGTGGTTATACAAGGGCATTTTTTCTACAGGGGTCATTCCCTCTCATAACACCAAGGCCTTTTGTCCTGTTATGTCTTCAACAAAAAACAAGCAGCAACATTGTTAAACACAATCTAATTATCAAAGTTGAACAATGAGTTGCCTGCAGCTGACTACATACTGAAGTGCTCATTTGGCAAAAAAAGAAATTATGTAGATTTTTAATGATAATGAAAATATTTTTTAGCTAGTCCCACTACATTCTCAGCAAAGAAAATATTGCTGCAAAGACATGAATAAGAAAACCCATCACAATGAAGACCACTGTTACAAGGGAAAAAAAAAGATTCAAGGAGAGAGAGAACAAATTCTTTAAAATAAGAAAGTAATTGATGGTACAGATCTTCCAGTTCTAGAACTGGTTGTTTTCTGGGACTGAGCTAAAGCCCAGTGCATTCACTTTTATGTTTCCTAATATCCATAGAAGACCACGTAGCTGAGAATTGAGGCAACAAAGATGTGTTTTATTTTCATTCTTTTTCTGTCTCTGCTCTTATGTTTTGTTTTCCTGGCTTATCTTCACTTTTTAACTCCCAAGCCCAACTATATTTTACCCTTTCTTTCCTTCTCTGCCCTTCACTTTAAAGTGTTTTTCTTCCTAAAAGAAAGGAGGAAAGAAAACCAAGTATGAGAGAATAAAATCAAAATATGTGATACCAAAGTTGGTTCAAAATGAATGTACATACATTTGCCACTCCCTACTTTTAGATACCATTTGCTGCCAAAGGGCGCATCCACATGAGCACGCATGTGCCTTTTGCTCCACCTCAAACCCCTTTGAGGTGGGACACTAGGCACGTGCAGATACAAAATTTCCAGGGGTCTAAAAAGAGTGAAGTATAAAAAAGCGGGGCAGGGCATGGTCCCTGAGGCAACCGAAGGCTGGGTACTCCACAGAGATGCTCTGGCTGCCAGAGTGTCACTATGGTTGGCCCCTAGCCCTGGTGCTGAAACACGAGGCTGGCCAGGCTCCGGTGCTGATGAGTAAGGGGTGGGGCTGGAGGAGGGAGGAAGGGACTGTGGGAGGGACCTCTGCTGGGCCCATCCACTCCCCCCACCTCCTCGACCGCTGCCGCGACTGGC
>NW_005843289.1:125018-125560 GCF_000455745.1 Alligator sinensis
CAGCAGCGGGGGCAGCAACAGCTGATCCCCCGAAGGTAAGTGGGGTGGAGGGACCCGGCACAGCTGAGCTGGATCCGGAGGGGAAGCCCCCCGGGTCCTATATAGCTGAGCCGGTAGGGAGCCGCGCTCCCGAGAGGCGCAGGGCGAACAGAGCGCGCAAACAGGGTGGGCTAGGGAGGGGACTGTCCCCCCAGGCCAGGGAGCACCTCTGGGGCTAACCCTTGGGGAGCAGGCTCCAGTGGCACCAGATCCCCCCAGTGGGGGAGCGTAGGGGGCGGGACTGCCAGTAGGCACTTCCGGGTAGACCGGGGCGCCTGATTGGCTGTTGGGGCAGGGGCGGGAAATTCAAACCCCGGGCTTTAAAAGCCACGGGGTGACATAGTTCCCAGCACTCGGGAACAGCAGCAGGAAGGAGAGGATCCAGGCATACGTGTGTCCTGCGCACACGTGTGCCCCCTTACTAACTTGCTGACCAGAGGCATAGGCAGCAGCAGCAGAGGAATCAGCAGCAGGGGCAGGCACAGCTGAACCCCCGGAGGGAA
>NW_005843289.1:125964-127324 GCF_000455745.1 Alligator sinensis
GGGGGATCCCCAGCAGGGCTGGGGGGGCAGAGATTGGGGGCCCCCACACCTGTCCGGCAGGAGCCCGTTTTAGGGCTCTGGAGGCACAGGTGAGGGAGCTCCGGGAGGAGGTTAGCAGCCTGACGGGTATCAGGGAGGTGAAGGAAGAAATTGACAGCTATTTCTTTTCCCTGCAGGACCAGGCACCTAAGGAAGAAGCATCCTGGGGAGTTCCCTCCACAGCACAGTGGCAGACAGTCACATCCAGGACCGGAGCTGCTTGCAGAGAACTGGTACCAGTTCCTCCAGTCTGACTGGAGAACAGGTACAAGGCCCTGGCGACCCTGCAGGAGATGGAAGGAGAGGAGGAATCCCTTTGGCAGGAAGCAACACCACACTCTCCATGTTCCAAACAGGTCAAGAGATCCAAGCGGACCCAGAGGAAGAGGCGACGAGTGCTCGTCATAGGCGACTCCATCCTGAGAGGTACGAAAGGGCCCATCTGTCACCAGGACCCCTCAACACGAGAGGTCTACTGCCTGCCCGGAGCAAAGATTTGGGATGTGATGGAAGTAATCCAGGCCAGGATCAAGCCCACCAATTACTACCCCATAGTCCTAGTCCATGTGGGTACTAATGATGCGGCCAGGAGAACCCCCGATCACCTGATGGCGGACTACAGTGCTCTGGGTGGCGTGCTGAAGGAGTTCAGTGCACAGGTGGTATTCTCTTCCATGCTACCAGTGAACGGGAAGACGGCATGAGAACTGCATCAGAGAGACCAACTGGCAGCTTCGGCAGCGGTGTCTTTAGGCAGGCTTCGGCTTCCTGGACAACGACCCGCACATTACGACGAGGGACATGCTCAGTTGGGATGGGCTTCACCTGTCCCCCAAAGGTAAGTGTGTGTTTTCTTCTAGGTTGGTGGATCTCCTCCGGTGGGCTTTAAACTAGGCTCGTTGGGGGGAGGGGAAGATGAGGGCAGGGGAAGCTGTGGACCACCAAACCATGTGGCACCCACAAGGACAGCCCAGCCTGAAGAAAGAGATCATTGGGAACCTGAAAGCCATGGGGAGGCCAGCACTACAGCACAGGTAAGAAACGAGAAGGTAAGAAACAAAGGGCCTCTTGGGACTCGGAGCGGGGGGGGCAGCAAAGGCACCAGTCGCAGGGCTCAAGTGCCTATATACTAATGCTAGGAGCATGGGGAACAAGCAGGATGAACTAGCGCTCCTGCTTGCAGGAAACACCTATGACTTAGTAGGGCTAACAGAAACCTGGTGGGATTCGTCCCACGACTGGGCGGTACTTATTGAGGGTTATAGGCTGTACAGAAAGGACAGGGTGAGGAAGAAAGGGGGAGGGGTTGTGCTCTATGTCA
>NW_005843289.1:127616-134743 GCF_000455745.1 Alligator sinensis
GGATGACATGGTAGGGGACCTACAGATCGGTAGCCATCTGGGGGACAGTGATCACCTAATAATAGAGTTCTTCATAAGACATCGAGTGGGTAAGGTAACTAGTAGGGTGAAAGTGCTAGACTTTAGGAAAGCTGATTTCAATGAACTCAGGTGATTAGTCAAGGACGCACTGCAGAGTAGGAGCTTAGAAGTGATGGGAGCCCAAGAAGGCTGGCTGTGCCTTAAGGAAATGATCCTTCGGGCACAGTGGGAGACGATCCTGATGCGAGGAAAAAGAGGGAAAGGGGTCAGGAGGCTTCCTTGGCTGACCAGAGAAATCCAGGGCAGCCTGAGGGCCAAAAGGGGAGCACATAAAAAGTGGAAACAGGGAGAGAACACCAAAGACGAATATACCTTCTCTGCTTGCGCTTGTAGGGAGGCAGTTAGACAGGCCAAAGCTACCATGGAGCTGAGGATGGCTTTCCAAGTAAAGGACAACAAGAAATTGTTCTTTAGATATATAGAGAGTAAAAGGAAGGCCCAGGGAGGAATAGGACCCCTGCTAAATGGGCAGAAGCAATTGGTGACGGACAGGGGGGACAAGGCTGAACTCCTCAATGAGTTCTTTGCCTCAATGTTCCTAAGAGAGGGGCACGACAAGTCTCTCACTGGGGTTGTAGAGAGGCAGCAGCAAGGTGCCAGACTACCATGCATAGACCCTGAGATTGGCCGCCATTGGGGGGGCCATACTCCTTGTGGGGGGTGAACTCCCTGTTGGGGGTCTGAACCCCTTTTAGGTGGCTGAATCCCCTTTTGGGGACCTAAACCCTTTGTGTGGGGGATGAATCCCGTGTTGGGGAGCTGAAGCCCTTTTTGGGGGCTGAATCCTTAGTGTGGGGGATGAATCCCCTGTTGGGGGGATGAACCCTTTGTGTGGGGAACAAACCCCCTTTTGAGGAGCTGAACCCCCTGTTGGGGGGGTATAGCCCTTGTGTGGGGGCTGAACCATCTATTGGAGGGGCTGAATCCCCTGTGTAGGGGCTGAATCCCCTTTTGGGGGGCCATAGCCCTTGTGTGGGGGACGAACCCCTTGTGTGGGGGCCATCGCCCTATGGGAGGGCAGCAAAATATGTATTCATGAATTCATGAAACCTGTATTTAGAGTTCACTTTATTATAATGATAAGAGACTTGCTTTAACACTGTAGCTATATCAATAAAACATTGTCCAACTGTTTACTGTCTCTGTCTCACTCTCTCTCTCTCTCTTTATAGTGGTGTTTTGTTTTACTTGTGGAGGAACATGGATTTGGGGGTATTTTACAGAGTGACTTTGGCATTTTTTTATCGGGGATTTTTCAGTTTTCCAATAGGGAACACCAGAATTCCAGCTAGGGAGGCCAGTGGCAGGACCCTGTTTGCTCAGAGCTGGCACTTTGGACACATCTGGCTGTGGCTGACCTCCTGGCCAAATGGGGCCAGGAGGACATGTTTTGACAGTTCAAAGCAGGCCACCACACCCGGAACATCTTCCAGGTGATAGCTGCCCAGTTGGCCAGGCAGGGGGCACAAATGGTAGTAAGGCTGCACAAAGGCCAACTCTGCAACTGCAGTCCACTGGCAGCTGGCCCAGAGGGGCAGATGCCTCTACTGGCTCTGCAGTCCCCATCCAAATCTGGCAGGTGCACAGGAGGTCAGACTATCAGTATCAGACTGCTGCAGTGGGTAGAGGGTGCAGGGAACTCTCAGGGATGCTTCAGCATTCCAGCTGGCACAAGGGGTAGTGTCCTCAGGTATCAATTGGCTGGGCCCCAGAAGCTCCTGAGAGCTAGTATCTCTGAGCTACTTGCCAGGACGGCTTTTTATACTGATGGGGCCAGGACAGGGCAGTTTTTTATACTGCTGGGGACAGCACAGGTGCTGGCCCCAGGCTTTAGCTCCCGCTGACGGAAGATCCGGAAGGAGCCAGGCAGGGTTATTTTGCCCCAAGTGGCACAATTTGCTCCTCAACAAAGTGCATGTCCAAGCATGTCCACTGAGGCAAAAAGCCCCGGCTCAAATTTGCACCGCTTCTATTTGAGCTGCTGCAAGTGCATGTGCTTGCATGTGTGGACGTGCCTAAAGAGGATCATTTCTTCATATTTTCTCTTTCCTCCTGTTGTTGCAGTCTGCCAATCTGAGCAGAAAGTCCCAGGGACAAGATGTCACACCTTTCAGAGTGTGCAGTTCAGCTGATGGCAAAAAGGCTCTTCTGTGATTATACTTATTATACTTATCTTACTATTACTGTTTCCAAGGAAGGCCCTCCTCATTCTGGCTCTCAGTATTTGGCAAAATGAAACAAAACACAAAACAAAATAATGCAAAAGGTACTTACCTGTAAACAAGATGGTGGACCTTGGATTCCTTAGTCAGAACAAAAAAACCTCTCTTGACTCTGCTTTTACTTTAATAAATACTGTAGGATTTATTTGTTCTGATTTTCCTTTGTCTTTTTCTCCTTTTTGCATGTAAAGCAACTAGAAATAGGAGTGAATGTAGATGTATCAGGAGAGTCTCACATTGTGAAACACTTTATTTTCAACATTATCCCAAACATGGACACAATGGCATAAGCCTATATTCTTAGTTTAGTTACACTGGTGTAAGTCTGTGGTAATTCCACTGGGAGAAATGACAGTGCCTCGAGATGTAGTGAAATGACAGGAGAATTTGGACCCCACTTCTGCATATGCAAGCCTACAATCTTTGAAATACAGTAATGACAAAAAAATCCTGTGTAAAGCCAATGATAACACCACTCTTTAGCTTACCATAAAAACCTATGCTATATAAAATTCATATAAATCAGACAGATGGCTTATAAAATCATATTACTCTACTGTAGCTGTCTTATAAATAGCCTTATAAGCTATACTTGAAGGATATTAGACTATTTAATCACTTAAGCTCAGAATGAAGCCTATTCCAGTTACCTGGGGCACCAAAAGAAAAAATCTCTTCTACCAAGTTCTTTGTTTTAGGTCTTGTACGTCTAATTGTATATCTAATTACAATAAGGACCTCAAACCTTAGGTTACACAACTCTCAGTTAATAATCTTTGAGGATGAGAGGAAACTTTTTCCCCATGCAATGAAAAATGAAACACAACTAGGGACTCTATGTCTTTTAATGTGAATGCAGTTAAATGAGCTTTTGGTAAGTGGTTAAGTAATGTGCTACTGTTAATTGCAACATAAATCCAAACAGTTGCACGTGAGATTCTTAGGTACATAAATGAAATTCAAGTTTGGGACACAACAGCTTTGATATATTTATAGCAGAAATTTCATTTACATGAAAATGTATATGCTTTTTTATTGATACTGATGTGACAGTTGGTAAGACAGAGGACAGATTTTTTTTCAGAGGTGAACTAATTATTTCTCAGTATCCTAAATAAAGACATCCATTAGAATTGAAAAAGTTACAGTAAAATAACACAAAACAAAACAACCCCTCCAGCTATCTGCACAGTTATTTGTTTAATACATTTTAATAAACTAATTTCCATTCTCTGTATGTGCCTATCTTGTTCAGTTTAAGAACAATACACATTTCTGTGTTCAAGTTCAATGCTAGATGTTAAGGGAAAGTTGAACTGAAACTCCCCAAATAGATACAGGAATATGAATTTTAAGTGAATGACAAGAATTAGTATTTGCAGCAGAAAACTAACAAATAAAGCAAGTTATACATTTTCCAGTGGCTTATTCATGTCAGGAAGATCTTTTAATGAAATCTTATCTTTCCATGGGAAATTGTCAATGCTGATATAATTTTGGGGGAAAAAATTGGGCAAAAAAATCAACCAGAGGTAGAGCACATATGAAGTCCAGGCACTCAGAGGTGTACTCAACAGAAGGTTCCTGGAGCAGCTGACGGGGACTCACCATGGCCAGGAGTGGCTGAGAGACAGAGAAAACTGAAAGTAGAGAAGGGACAACATGGCAGGATTGGAGCTCAGATGTGAGTTAGGGGACCAGAGGGTTAAAAAGCTTCATGTTTTGCATTATTGTTTCTTTATCACTCTGGTAGGACCATTTGATGGCAGGGAAAGCCCTGCCTGAATTGGACTTGCTTATTGACTAAACACAAGTTAAGGAATAGGCAGAAGGGCTGAAGTAGGCCTGACAGAGTCAAGCCCTGAGACCCTAAAAAGTTTACTGAGACATTTCGACTGGGTGTCAGGTGCAAGGAATTTATTTATTTTCCTTTCTCTTGATTTACAATCAATTTTTGACTTTGGGAACATCTGGTCGGTGTGTGGATGCGGTGAAGGGGACACAGGAGCCCTATGAGGAAGATCCATGGCCCCACAAACATAGCTCCAGTGACATCAGGAGCCTTCTGCTTATCCAATAAGATCAAGATGTGGTGGGCGAGAACAAAAAGGTAGCTCACAGGTGAGCTGTGTGTTCAGGCCAAGCTGTCTTCATCTAAGGCCAAATATGTAGAGAACACAGGCTCTTTTGCCTGGCAGTATTGGACACATCTGCAGCACCAGATACAGTCTTGCTTTACGTTGTGACACTGTGGGTGCATCTATATGTGATATTAATGCAACACAATAAACTCTGGAGCAGTTCACGCTGGAATTTATTGCTCCCAGGCACAACATTTACACATGCACCCAGGACCATAACATGTTGAGCTGGAGTGGAATAGTCCCAGCAGACATGATGCCTGGGGATCAGGGGGGGAGGCAGTCAATCTGCCAGCCTGGGGCTGCTCTGCCCCAGCTCAACCTCCTGTGGAGGGGATGGCTGGGGCAGGAGGGTGCTCCATGTTGGACTAGCAAGCTGGTAGACCTCATGCTGTAGTAAACCACCATACCCCAGCCAGCCTTGTCACCTACATGTGTGCTTCACTGCAAGTAACCACTCCACTATAGGATAGTGCTTGTGCTGGGCAGTACTATCCTACAGCAGAGTTAATTAATTTACTATGGCCTAACAGTGCCACACATGTAGATGGTGATGCTTTACTGCAGAGCTAATTAGCTGGCTTTGCAGTAAAGTGTCTTATGTATATACACCTTACTGGAAGGAAAAATAAATACCATCCTTGTACAAGTCAGAATTCCCAAGTGACTCTGTCCTTATCATTTAACCTTATCAGTGTCAGAGTACAGAAATATGACAGATTTTTGCCCATTTATGCACAGTTTCCCAAACAAAATATATTTTAACTGATAATCTGCAAACTTTTCACTGAAAACCAACTCTTTTACTAATATATGTTTTATATAACATAAATATAGTCTTTCTGCCAAACCCTGCACAAAGGTGTGATTCAAATAATAGCTGAAAAGTTCAGTTGTCAGTAAAATATTTGCAGATCATCAATTTCAAAATGATTTCTTGGGGTGGGAACCTTACTTATTTTTACACGTTTTTGCCCCCACCCCTGAGGTCCCCTACTCACACCCACAGTATCCCTGACTGTTTCCCGCAACATACTTCCCTCTCCCCATCTCACTTCCCCCCAAACCAGAATTTTCTCCACCAGCCCCACTCCCTGCCATCCCAGACCCCCTGAGAAAAAAAGATTGTCTTCCTACCTTTCACCTACTTGTGTTACACATGCTACAGATGGAGGCAGCACCAGGAGCCACATCAGCAGCAGCACATGGCTAGGCATTGGTGAAGGAGCCTCTGTGCTCTTTATGTGCTTCAATACTGTCAGCAGTTTCTTTTCCAACCACAGAGCTTCAATCAGCTCCGTGGTTTTATGGAGCTCCTTTTATGGAGCTGTTTTTGCTCTGTATTTTTGTGGGAACATTTTTTTTTTTTTTAACAGAATTTATGAACAGATGTTTTAGCCCTGTTATTTATGGATAAACTTTACATTTATGGACATTTAGCAATGCTGATTTTAGGCTGTAAGATAAAACATAACACTCATCTTCTATCTGTCATCATCATCTTATTTTGGCACTATTCTACACATTAGGTGCAAGTGCTTATTCTGTTTGAAGTAAAAGAAAATACCCATTGCCAACTACAAAAGAACCAGCTTGGATGAACGTCAGAGAATGAAGTTGCAAACAATGATTACAGAAAACTATTATAAACCTCTAGGGCATTGTACAATTACAACAGGCAATGTTTATACAGATAAGGTTGACCTAATGAAAGGCCAGCAATTTGAACACTTGTGAATTTTATTGTAACATTATCTAGAATAAGAACAAAGGAATGATTTGGAAATGTGACATGTTTCAAGAGATGTAATTTTGCTATGCAGCCCCTGTAGTTAATCAACTAACAAGACATTGGAAAGAGGTAATCAGGAATTTAGTCCTAGGAGCTAAGTCAAATACACTAAATATAAGTAAAGCATGAGTGATTAAAGCACACAAACTTAGGAGGTGTTAAGATGACTAGGGCACTGTAATACTTAAGCTTAACATAGTATTTCTGAAGGCAATGTAAAAGGAACTGAAATAACATTTAAATCATCCAGGGTCCCCTCTACCCATTTACAGGTATCATGAAATCAACTGGTGAATTGCACAATTACCTTCAGGCCAGTTACACATACAAAGTACTTATTACATCATAAAAAGCTTGAACCAGCTATAAAGTTAGACCTTGAAAATATGTAGTAACTTTATAGCCAGTTTCTATCAAATTTTAATTTGCTTGTATAGTAGGGTATCCCCTGTGGCTGGGAAAACCATGTCTATCTAGGGCTGGGAGTCTCACAACTAAGGGGACTTTTAGCCCCAGAAACTATTAATTCAGGGCACTGGCAGAACCTCACACCTTCTGGGACCCAGACTCCTACAGCAATGGACCTAGGACCATGCATCCCAACCCTGGGGTCAGGACTGTCCTGGGGGGGAGGGGAGGAGAATCGGGGCAACTGTCCCAGTCCCCATGCTTTGGAGGGCCCCACAAAGCTGGGCTGGCTTCATGTCTGGCTGGCTCACCCAACCCTCCTTGCCACCGCTGCTGTGTCCAGGTCCCACATAGGCTGATTTGCCCCAGGCCCTGCACCATGCCACAGTCATCTCTGATCGGGGTTCATGGAGCCCCCAGGGCTGGAATGATGGCAGCTGCCATAATCTCTGAGCTTCATGTGTGTATGAATCTTTAGAACAT
>NW_005843289.1:134767-148564 GCF_000455745.1 Alligator sinensis
TTATTAGGGATTTTTTCTCTGAACGAAGATCAGGACAGATATGTTTTGTGAATATCCTTGAAAAAAAAAAAGAAATATCTTCCTTCCACTGGTTAAAATTACTTTTGTAAGATAACCAGTGGACCTGACTTCTAGATCCATGAACGGCTGCATTGATGTCAGTGGTGAGGCTTTCTTTGCGTACATCTAGAAATTTCAACATAGAATGCTATTGCTAAAATATATGTACTTCAGAGTGTACTCATGTAACTAACAGGTTTTATCTTTCCAATTATGTATTTCTTTCTTAAGTAGTACAGTAGACACACAGGAATAGAAGTGGTAGCTCTACCTTAGGAAGGAATAGGAAAACATGTTTTAAATGGTTCATCTGCAAACATTTGTACAGGGGTTTAGGTTGTAGCCGTGTTGGTCTAAGGACATAGGCAGACAAGGTTCCTTGGGTGAATTTGATATCTTTTATTAGACCAACCCGAACAGTTGGAGAATAGTTATTAAGCAAGCTTTTGGGTTCAAAAACCCTTCGTCAGGCTAAGGAGGTTTCAGCAGTTGGTGTGTGCTCTTCCTGGATGGAATGAAAAGTAAAGAAGCCAGGGGCTGGGCTGGGGAATCAGTTGTCAGGCAGATTGTAATGTATCAAACATACAATGTCTATGTTTAGTCCATGATCTCTAGTATCCAGGAGGTTGATGAAATGGAGCTCATAGGCTCGTCTCTGGCAAACAGTCAATCAAAATGCAAATAAGCATTTGAACAGGAGATGGTGGGGACACAGTGAATGGGGGGGGGGCAGGCCAGTGCAGTTAGCCTTACCCCGCCACCCTGCTCCCTGCAGGTGGTGATGATGGAGCAGAGGGAAAAGGGGTGAGGCCACCATAGCTGGCCTCACCCCCTGCTTACTCCTTGGAGGTGATGGTAGCAGCACGGGGGGGAGCAAGGTTCGGATGCTGTGGGGGGCGAGGCCACTGGCACTGGACTCAGACCACCCCTCCCCTCTTCCACCGTCACTGCCTGCAGGGCCCAATGCAGGGCAATGCAGTAGTGGTAGGGGGGAGGAGCAGCCCGACGTGGGTGGGGGAAGAGCAGGTGTGCTACAGTGGTGGTGGCAGTGGGGAGAGGGGAGGAGCAAGCCTAGGCCCAATGTGGGGGGGGGAGGAGGGCCAAGCCCAAGTGGAGGGAGAAGCCAGGATGCCATGGTGATGTGGGGCAGCAATGCTCCCCCCACAATGTAGCACAACACAGCAGCGGTGGGGGGAGAAGCAGGACTGCTCCCCCCTTGGACCCGGGCCCACTCCTCCCCCACACCGCACCTCTGAGTTGGCCTGGGACTGCTGCTCTCCCCCCCAACCATGGCAGCTTAGTTTCCCCACCCTTGGGCCCAGTCCTCCCCCACATGGGGCCCGGGCCTGGGCCCACTCCTCCCCTCCCCCTGCTACTGCAGTGGGGAGGGTGGGAGCAGGCCCAGACCCCAAGTACTAGGAGGGAAAGGGGTAGCAGCCTCAGAGGGACCTGGTCCAGACTGGTGCAGCTCACTAGTTTAGCTTTGCACTGAAGCAGGTTGCATGGCTGTGGGAGGCATGCACAAGAGTCGTGCCTCCCACAGCTGTGTGACCCTCTTTGGTGCAAAGCCAGACTAGTGAGCCACACAGCACTGGGCTGGGTCCCGCCATGTGTCACCTCCCTGCAGGCACAGCAGGGCAGAGGTGGGACTCAGCACAAGCAGCTCAAGGACCAGCAGGACCTGGCTGGGCTTGACGCATGGTCCCCAAAATCTGGGAGCTGGCAGCAGGCTCAGAGGACCTCACTCCTGCTGCTGCTGAAAAAGGTAAGTTATGGGCCCTGGGCAGGGGGGTTGTGGCCCTCCAGAGAGGAGCTGGGACCCTGCGAGGAATAGGGGCTATGGCCTTCCAGGGGGGAGCTGGGGCCCTGTGGGGGGGGGGCATTCCATGAGCTGTGAGGGGACTTTACCCTGTGGGGGCCAGGGGACCCACCCCTCCCAAGCAGCCCCCCAATAAGTTACCCCACTCCCACAGTGTCCCCAGCAATTGCCCCACATCTATCCACATACCAACCCACATCACTCCACACACACACCTGCCTTCCCCCACATGCCTTCCCACCCCCTTCCTGCAAACACCACATCCCCCCATCACACATCCATCATGTGTGAAGAAAACCAAAAGCACACATCATCACATACAGGGATTTAGAATTTGTTTTATCATGATGATAGAGACACTGGTAGGCTTCCAAATTACTTTAACATTGTTTTAACTTTGCAAATATATCAATAAAGTACTGCCCAACTGATCGCTGTCTCTCTCCTGATATGTGTGTGTGTGTGTGTGTGTGTGTGTGTAGAGTGTTCTTTTGTTTTCATTTTGGAAGAACATGGATTTTGGGGTATTTTTAAACATGGATTTGGGATGCTGCTGCATCAGTCCAGATGGCACAAGGTGTAGTGTCCCCAGATACCGACTGGCTGGGCCCCAGGAGCTCCTGACTATTTGTATCACTCAATTATCATGTGGTTTGAGGCCACATTGGTAATTAATAACTCCTAATGTATGGGGCCAACGGATGGATGATGCAACAAAATACTTGGGACAACTAATGAAGAAAACAGGATGGGAGTTTCATGTGGGTTAACCCATCAAAATATGAAAATAAGTGTGCCTCAGGGGGACACCAAGAAAAGCCCCTCAGGCCACACCCACTGGGTCCTCAAAGGCATCCAAGGAGCGGATGGACACTGCCCACGGGTGCTCTGCCCAGAGACATGCACAGACAAATGAGAAGAAAGTGACCCCACAATCTCCAGGCACCTTCCCAGCCAGAGCCTCCTTGCTGGTCAAATACCTGGAGCAAGTTGACCAGGAGGTCCCAGGACTTGGTGGGGCCATGGATGGGGTGACCAAAAACAAGAAGGTGGGGGGTGAAATTCAATCAGAACCTCAAGAGGAGGCTCTGGAGGTGGAGGGGCTGCAGCCTGGCGAACTCAAGGGTCATGTGCACCAGGGTCTCCCTCTGCCCACAGAAGGGGCAGGAGACTGAGGTGTCCGTGAAGCTGGCCACATGGAGGAGCCACCAGCTGAAGTCCTTGGTGGCTGGTGGGATGAGGGTGGGGAACAGACTCAGCCACTGGGGTGCCCCATCCATGCCCTTGCAGAGCAGGTCCCACCACTTCGTGTCTGGGCAGGACATGAAGGTAGCATGATGGACAGTTCCCTGCACAAGCATATAGAGTTGGTGGTGATGGACCGTGGAAAAGCAGACCAGTCTGGTGTCCTCCAGCTGGCTCAGGTGGTGGAATGGGGAGCACCATGAATCCAGGCAAGGTGCCAGTCCCATGACAAATTCCGGTGAGCTGGAGGACACGGGTGGGGGGGGAAGGGCAGGGGACTGCTGCCATGTCAAGAAAGGCAAGGGCATCGGGAGGTAGGGCATATTTCACCTCCTGGACCAGATGGAAGGTTGCACATGTTGTGGGTAGACCCATGCACTGGGCCAGCTCAGTGGAGTTCATCTACCCCTGCCTATCATAGTCCAGGAGGTCTCCAACATGGGTGACACCAGCCATGATCAACCTCTGTCACAACTGGGGAGCCTCTGCCATCAGCACCTCCAGCTGGGGGTACCAGAGGAGAGACTTGATGAGAAGGTTGGCACCCTAGGCAACTGTTGTAGGGGACCTGGAGGTGGAAACCAGCCTCCAGGCCTGAAGGAGCTCCTGATAAAAATCTGGCAGCCCTCACAGGTCCTGCAGGGAGAAGCCTTGCAGGCTGAAGAGCTGCCAGTCATATTGGAGCCCCCAGAAGTGGTGGAGGAAAACGTGCCCCAGTTGGCCCCATGCCGTGTGGCTACCAACACTGTATAGCAGTCACTGAAAGGCCTGAAGGTGGGATGTCAAGACCTGGCTGCGCAGGCAAACCATGCCCTGCCCACCCTCCCACAAGGGGAAGCACAGGACCTTTGCAGCAACCCAGTGTGTCTATTTATGTAAGCAACAAGGTGCCAAATGTAAGTTACCAGTCAGTAAATTAATTAATGAAAGGCTGAAGAATCCCTTGTAGGCCTAGGGCACAAAGAAGATACCAAAGAGAAGGAATTCACCCATCCTGCCAGACAGGCAGCAAGAACACTCCAAGGCTGAGATAAGCTAAAGACAAAAGAAGAACAACTGCAAAAAACAAAAGCTGGGTATGGAAAAACCCCAAAGCACTGAAACAAAGGATGCCAATCCCTATAAAAGAACACTTGGAAAATGCCAAGTTGGGTGAGTCTCTTTCTCTGTTGCTGTTTCATCAGAGCACAGATGCATCTGTTCACCCCAATCCAGCTGTTACTTTCAAATGTGCTATCTTCAAATCATCATCGTCTACTGAATAAGCCTGGGTTGGTCACCCTGGGCTGATATTGAGCAACTATTGCTGGTAACTATATCTGATGTATGTGTGGATGGAATGATTGTTTTGTGTATGTGTATGCCTGTGTGTAATGATGGGTATGATGATTTGTGTGTGTTTGTATGAATGGTGTGTCCGAACCTCTATGTCTAAATCATGTAATCAATAAACACAGCACCTTGCCTTATAAAGTCTCACTTATGATTTAAGCAATTAGGTTAATTTGATAACAGTACCCTCCCTCCTGAAGGAAGGAGAGCACCCAGCACCTCCGGAGACCCTTCCTGCAGCTGTGGACATTGAGGATTGTGATCTTAAATGACCTCATTGCTGTGGGGGTGGAGTAGACAGTTCATCAGGGGCCTTGCACATCTCAATGCCCAGTGTGGGGCCCGCCAGTTCACGTAGCACCTTCCCATATGTATAGAGATCATCTATGAAACTGCGGGCTCACCTACAGCTCTGGGCATTGCAGCTCTTGGGCCCCTTGCCTTCCCTCACCAGTGTCCTCACAGTGGTGAGGATGCTGTCAAAATCTTCCCAGTGGTCCAAGGCTAGCTGTACCTTGCCTGCGGACAGGCAGGTGTAGTCATGGTCAAGAAATACAAGCAGCTCATCCCTGGGGACCGCTGGGATTGAGAGGTCTACAGGCTTAATGGAGCCTGCTGGTTCTTGGACATCCTTCTCCTGGTTCTGGAGTTCAGAGGGCTCCTTCGGCACCATCTGAACCCCCCAGTCCACTAAGACCCTGGACTCTGCTTGGGATTTGGAGAGCTTTGCAGCCCCCTGAGACAGGGGTGTGGGTAAGGGTGGGGGTGGGGCTCCTTCATAAAATGCTGGGGTAGATCTGGAGTCCTGGGGGGTCTGTGCAGGGTCCCTGATGAGATCAGCCCATTGATTATGGGACCCCATCATGACCCCCTATGGTGTGGGACTATGGGGCACACTGGAGGTGAAGTTTTCCTGGGAGGGGGAGGGAAGAGACCCACCAGGCACTGAGGTGGCTCTGGCATCTGCCTTGGGGTCCTGGTAAAGGGAACCTCCTCCCTTAGGACTCACCGGGGTGAGCCCCAGGGCCTCTGTATCCCCCAGATCAGAGGGAGGAAGCTCTGCCACCAGACCTTCCTTTGGGTAGGCATCAGCCTCAGCCTCGGCACCCATGGTTTCAGGGGGTAGGCTTTGGTCAGCAGAATGAAGGGCTTCCCCCATGGGCTTCTGTTCAGGACTATCCAGCAGCCCTGAAACCTTCTCCATGGGGATCACCCATTTGATTTTTCCCTGGAGTGGGGTGTCAGGCACAGATGGGGAGGCCCCTGGAGGCTGAGCCACTCCTTCCCCCCATGTGGTGGTCTTGGGAGGGGAAGAGGAGTCCTCCAAGTCAGAGGGTTCCAGCCGTGCCTGGGCCTTCCTCTTGCCTTTACACCCAGAGGGGACCTGCACCCACTCAGCCATAGGGTGGTCCTCAGGTGGACAGTCTCTAGCAAGAGAAGGTGAAGGTTGGGGGTGTGGGGCATCCATGATGGGGTATGACTAGGGGCTGGGGGGGCCTGCTTCCTCTCTTCCCCGAGTTCCTGGTGCCCTCCCTGTGACTCCACTAAACTTGGTTGAGGGCGGGGTCCGTTGAGCTCATGGGTGGACTTGTAGTTGTGGCTGGGGTACCAGGGAGGCCTGATGGGGGTGGGGCACCCCTCTTTCCAGTGGGACCTGCAGATGCCCTCCCCACTTGGCCCATGGGGCATTCATGATGCAAGTGCCCTTGGGCATGGTACCGAAAGCAGCACAGGTCCCACAGTGCATAGAAAATCCTTACCAGGGCCCCCTAATAAGGAATTACCAGGCATCCCTCAACCTCCAGCCATGCTTCTGCTGCCAGCTGGATCATGACCTGGTGATCTAAAGAGTGCATGTGGCAGAGGCCAGGGTCTTGGCACCCCAGTGAGAGGATGACCACCAGAGAGATAACTCTCCCCAAGGTTTGGAGCTTGGGAAGAAGGGTCCAATTCGGGATATAGAGAGGGATGGAGATGAGGATCTCCCTGGTCCCCAGCTCTTTTAGAAGCTCAAGGGGGGACATACTCACCCTCCACCATGAGTCCCCTCTCCACCACCTTTTGTGCAGCAGCCTCCAAGACAAGGAAAAAGACCCCCTTGCCATGAAAGTAGGAGGCCACCACAATCTTGGGGGCCCCCACTACCCAAGTCAGGGCCTGCACCCAGGTCTTAAAATGCAGGTTCTCTTGGTTGGGCAGTTGGCACTTCACCCCATGCCTGTAGGTGATTGCCAGAAAGGGGGCCCTGCTGCCCAAGCTGGAAGGGCTGGCAGTGGAGGGGGCCGGGCCCCCGACTCCTATGCTTAGCTGTGGTTCCCCCCAGGGGACCACATTGGTGGGGCTGGAGCTAGGGACAGGGACAGGCTGAGTGGGTGTGCTAGCTAGTTTAGTGCACCTGGTCCCCTCAGGAACTGGTGGTCCTGGTCAGGGCAGGGCCCTTGCCTTTCCCACCTCCAGGTGTGGAGGAGGTTGAAGAGGAGCCCTTCCCACTGCCCTTGCCCTTGGTCCTCAACAACAGGAGATGGGGTTTGGGAACACTTCCAGGCAGGGCCTGGCCAGGGGTGACTCCCTAGCCCTGTTGGGTTCCTATCAGCGTCCCACCTGCCCCTGCAGCAGAGCTTGCAGGCTTCTCCATCCCTGGAGGAGGTTGGTTGGACTCTGCCTCTGGATTGGTGGCTGCAGTGGCATGCATCCCCTTGGGGGCTTGGCTAGGATCCACCCCCAAAGTGAAGGCTGCAGGAAGCTCTGTGGGGGCATCTGCCCCCCCAGAAGGTTCCTGCCCTGCCATTGTTTCACATGAGGACAGGGAAGACAATAAAGAAAAGCAAAATATCCTGCAGGGTTGGTAAATCTAGTAGGGGCAGGCTGTGGTTGTGGGGAGAAGGGGGATGGTGAAGAAGGGGGCTGAAGCTCACTGAGCCACAGCACCACAGGAAAAAAAAATGGAGGCCTATGCTTTGAGAATGTTTGGCAGGGGGAGCATACACACAAGGGCTGGTGAAACTTGAGGACAGGGGGAGTGGACCACAGGACTTACCACACAAGGGCATAAAAAAACAAACAAACAAACAGACACAAACACACAGGGAAGGCTGCTGAGGCAGGTGTAAGGGATGGTTGGAGCACTGAAGAGGCTATGTTTGTGGAATATCTGTGAAGAATCCTCTCAGGCCTCTAACCAGTCACTCAGCAGCAGAGCAGTAGGCAGGAAGACAAATCAGGATCAGATGCAGTGAGGTAGTTGTGGGAAAGGATAGGAGCAGTCAGGCAACTAGGAAGTAATCCAATGCAGGTGTGGTGTCAGGTGGGGCAGTAGGGAATCTCCCTCTGTCCTGAGAGGAGCAGCAGCAACAGCAACAGTGATGGTAGGACCCATCCAGTTCAGCCACTCAGGGTGTGCTTTTGGTGAAAGTGGAGGTGAAGGTTGGGGTGGCCTGCCAAGGCAGCTGGGGCAGGCAAGGTTCCTTTAGGCTCTGGCAGTGATGGTGGGGAAAGGGCCCACAGGCAGTGCAGGCTCCCTCCCCAGGCTGTCCCCCGACCATGGCTTTGTGGCAGGCTGGGCAGCAGGCTGGAACAGGGGTGCAGAAGCTGGGGTGCAGTGCAGTGGGCCCCTCCCTTAGGTGGGGCAGCAGCGTACAGCAGAGGACCCCCCCAGGGGTGGGGGCAGGAACAGCAGCAGCAGCAGCCACCCAAGGCAGGAAGGGGTGCAGCCAACTTACTCCAAAAGCTCTGACACCAAGCCAGCAGCTAATAGTAGCCAGAGGAAGGAAAGGGCCTGGCCATAGCAGCAGCAGCCTGGGACAGGAAGGGGCATGGCCAATTTCCTCCCAGAGGCTCCTCCCCCAGAAGTTCCTGAGACTCAGTAGCCCTGAGCTGCTTGCTAGGGCAGCCTTTTGGTTGGATGGGGCCAGGATAGGGAAGTTTTTTATACTGCTGGGGACAGCACAGGTGCTGTCTATAGCTTCCCCTGGCTGCAGATCCAGGAGGAGCCAGGCAGGGTTCTTTTTGCCCCAAGTGGCACAATTTGCTCCACAGCAGACTGCATGCCTGAGCACATGTGCTGAGGCAAAAGGCCCTGGCTCAAATTTGCACCGCTTCTATTTGAGCTGCTGCAAGCGTACATGCTTGCACGTGTGGATGCGCCCATAATCTCTTAATTTCTGTCCTATTCAGAGTCACTAAAATGTCTCACTATCAATTTTTTTAATAACTACTAACTCAACCTTTTCCACTTATCTTAGAAAATGTACTAAGGGTAAAAAAACAAGACTTCTGACAGTGCAACTTAAAAAAAAATATTGCCATGAGATTATGAAATGTTGAGTGTATAAGAAAGGTAAGGGGATTAATGTGATGAAGGGTAGTTACAGGTAAGCATGGTATCATTGATAGAGCTTGAACAGTAACCCTGGAGTAGTGGAAATAGATCAGTGGCACAGCTGAAAAAATGTTTTTATGGTAAATAGAGAAGATGGAGAGCTAAGAAAAACAAGCAGCTTTTGTAACAGAAGTGATAAATTCCCACCCCTTTAAATAGATGGGAAAATTTCTCCTAAAGTCATCTCAGTTGAGTGGAAGCACCCAGCTTTATTCCCTTCTGCCTACTTTTTTCATGCCTGTTGGTCTCTCCAGCTGCCACTCTGGCAAAAAAACCTCTGGATGATGAGAGGAGTTCAGTGTTTTTCCATGAAATTTGAATAATTTTATTGAATGTATTGTCTTTTATCTATTTGTGAAAGAAGGTCCATTAAAAAAATAATTACCTACAGAATTGTTTATAATATTATAAAAACTCTAGGCACGGATAAAGTAGCAGAACATTCTGGGGCCATTACTCTGATTGCTCTATTAAATGCACCATGTGCTGCTTTAATCATCCAATGCTCCTGACATCAGAAGGAAGCAGGCAAGAAAGGGTTTTGCATGGGAGAGATT
Organism: Alligator sinensis; assembly: GCF_000455745.1. Classification (NCBI taxonomy): domain Eukaryota; kingdom Metazoa; phylum Chordata; order Crocodylia; family Alligatoridae; genus Alligator; species Alligator sinensis. The sequence goes on from NW_005843289.1 coordinate 144,159, forward strand.
AAATAGAAAATTTGGAGTAAAAAGAATGAGGCCTTATTGGGTGAGTTCATACCCTTCTGCCTCCCTCTCCCCCTCCAATAAAAAGGAGGCAGAAGAGGTAATATATCCAAACATGAGTGCTCTGTCTTGCTCCTGAAACTCTATACAACTTGTATAACATGATCTAGAAAAGCACTAATCAAGAGTAAAGAAAATTGTAAATGGTCATATGAAATAATGGCCTAAATTTCTCATTATATACAGTCTCAAAGTATTGTACTGCTATTAACTAAATGCCTAATTTGTTTTGGTCAGTGAGGGATAATTACTTACCTTCAGGGAAAGAAAATTACAGGTATCATTTGAATGAAGATACTTATCACTGTAGATCCTGTATTACTCTGTTAGCGTGACTTTTCAAAGCATCCTTTGTCACTTCCCCTCAAAGCACTCAACACAACACTTTTAAACATCTCTTGATGTGATATTTGAGCATCTGTTTGTGAGCTCTAATGATAATAAGGAACATGACTTAGAAGATGTAGTCCAGTTCTGTAACTAGGTTTGCTACCAGTAGTTTGAATAAATCACTTAGGGCTAAGTTTGAAAAGTTCTGTTGAAGGTGTCTCAAATTGAATGCCCAGTTTTCAGATGACAAGTCTTCGATTCTTTTGACAGTCAAACCATTTTAAGCTGTCTCAGTTTAGGTATTTAAAAATCAGTAGACAGCTCAGAAAATCGAGGCCTTGACATCTCTGCCTCAGTTTCTCCTTTAGTAAAACTACAAGTTATGTTGTGAGATGTATTTTATCCATTTTCACTTTCAACAGACATCAAATTATTTATATAAAAAAATCTTAATTTGTTTAATGATGGTATTGTTAATAATTCAAAGGATTTCCCTAAATACACATGCATTTTTATATTGTTAAACAATCACCTGTTTTCAGTAAAATCTGTCTGTCTTCAAAAATGGGATAATTTGTTTGATACTTTGCCTATATTTTAATCTCTACAGATCAGTTCCTATCAGGCCAGGATTAATATTCTTATTCTGATTTATTTTAACTTCTTAAGCTTTCTGATGTAGCCACATATGACGTCTATAGAAGATTCCTTTTGAACATTTTTGTGTGCATTCATTTCAAAGAGAAACACCAGTAGCATTTATTTAATCAATTAGAGATTAATATTGACTGAAATAAGGAAATATTTTTTTAACTATACATCAAAAATTTGCTTTCTTTTTAAATAGCATTACATTTTGCACAGAACTTTTAAACCATGTTATCATTCCAATGGCTTTTGTCTTCTATTTTATTATTAACTAAATACTTTTGATCAGTGGCTCTGTGATATTTCTACTGAATTAAAATGACATTATGATCAGTGTATGAATTAAGTAACAAAAAAAGGCTATTCTTTATAGGAAACTCATTAAACACTTACATTTTCCAGCTAAATATTATACAGGAATGAGAGAACTGAGGCAGAATTCAAAGATTTTTCTGTGTTTTCCATAGTATGTGCTCCCGTGTGGATCTCTGATCCCTGTCACCTTGGGTCACGGGCCAGGGAAGCAGTGCAGAGCAAGCCTGCTGGTCCCTGCTGTGTGACTTAGCTCTTCAGAGAGCAGAGATCTGCATCAGGGGTCTCCTCCCCACCACTGCCCACCCCGTGGAGCCCTGGATCTCTTCTCCCTGCAGAGCCAGGTCACATGGCAAAAACCAGCACTGCCCTGGTGCATGACTTGGCTCCACAGGGACCAGGAATCTGCATCAGGGTCTCCTCACCACTGCTGCCCCCCACCCACCCCCGTGCAGCCCCACATCACTGGGGCAGCATGGAATGGGCAGTGGCTGTGAGGAGCCCCCAGCATGGATGTTTGCTCCCTGTGAAGCTGAGTTGCACAGCAGGGCAGCAGCGTACAGCTGTTTCCCTGCAAGCCCGGGTCTGAAACTCTGAAATTTTCTGAAACATTTCAGATGCATTGTTTTGTTTCAGAAATGTTTCTGACCCTTCCATTTTGATTCAGATTTGGTGTTTCAGGTGCTGAAATGGTCTGAAACACCTCCAAAATGAAATGGTTGCTGGAATTACACACAGCGCTAGTAGGGAGAGCTCCTGTTTAGTACCAGCTAAATTTCCTCAAAACTGAATTCCATCTATGTTGCAGCTATATGCTGCCAACCATTACTATTTGTAGCCCTTTTTCATGGATCTGAATCTGCATTGATATTTGTTCAGAGTGATAGGTTAAAAAAAAAAACTATTTGGAATATGAACTTTAAATTAATTTACCTTTCTGTTTTAGGTACCAATCTCAGCCACATCCAGGAGTTATTTCTTTTTTCTTATGGAATGAGATGTACTGTACCTAAGAAAAGACTAAGACCAAGAGAATATTGCACACCTTAAGTAAAGAAGAAACAAGAGTTCCATTGGGTTGGGCTCAATATACTAATAACCTAGTTGATCTAAGAGTTAATCTGGAAGGTAGCATTACTTGGTTCACCACTCACTTTTGCAACACAAGTGCGAATGATGACAATTGGAACTTCAGATTTCAAAAGCAAAGGCAATGCTTCCCCAAAAATGATTCCATGTTGTTGAAAATAACTCCCCTTGTTTAGTGTTATGGTTTTAAGGTAATTGAATTAGGTACAGTGCTTTTCAAAAGGGTAAGTGCTCATGATTGGCGTAAGTTAAAAATGTACTACTTCCTTAGTTGCAGACATTTGAAAAGAAAGGAGCTGGATCCAGCTTTTTCTTATTCCTTGAAGAGGAGTTGGAGGACTGCAGTTCAGGTTTCAAACAATTCACCTTGGAGCAATTCTGATTTCAGTTACACGGTTATAAATACCAAGTAATTCCTTTTGATTTAAGGATTCATGGCAGCCTGTCTGAAGTGAGAATTTGGCCCAGATTCTGACATTCCATCTTACCTGCTGCAACATTTTGTGCATGCCACTTTTTTTCTTGCTGTTTAATTTCTTGATTTTTCTATTTCTTTTTTTAGCTATCTATCTAGTCTTACAGTGAAACTCAACTCACCCCAGTGCAAGGTTTAGTGCACCACTCAAATCCTATTCTGGGACTGGTTAGGGGTGTACCTAAGAGGACAAGGACAAGAACCAACTTTGCAAGAAAAAATGTGATTTTTCTATCATTTGTATATTACTGCAGAGATTCCGATGCTACCACATTAGACACTGAATTGAGGAACAGGTCACAAGGAAGATGACTGCACAATCTTCTGTAGTTGCTCCTCCAGTGAATGAAATGATGCCTTGGTAAAGGGAGAATATGTATTGGAGCTTTGTAGTGACACTGAGACAGTTGTCATTGGCTCATTTTCCTTCCTTATCTCTCCTGCATTCATTCACAAAACAATTTTTCTCTGGCTTTATTCTAGTAAAGTGGATTTCATCCTTAGCTTATAAGCCTGAAATTCAAAAAAGCGAGCAATAAAAAATGGAGGCTTAAAATATTTCTGAAATGCAACTTAATGATCATGGAAGGAAAATCATAACTAATATCTCGCTGACTTTGATTTAATATGTATTGATTTCAGTGTATTTTCTCCCCAGACATATCTTAAGTGGTTCTGCCTAGATTTGTTCCCTTTAAATCATGGCAGAGGCATAATAAAAGAACTAAGCTCTCTAAATCTTGAAGATGCATATTCCAAAGGCTGCAAGTGCAAAACAAAATACTTGGTATGATAACTAAGGAAAGTAGAGATTTTTACTACTTAATTTAGTTGAATCTCATAAAATGGAAGAGATCAGCCATGAACTTTTTTTTCACTTTTTTTTGGGAAGGTGGGGAAAGTGGCAGGGAAGAAAAGATAACTTCGGTAGAGCAAATTTAACTCTGTTAAATTGTTGACTCATATCCAGCTTATTGTCCACTGTAACCCCCAGATCCTCTTCTGCAGAGCTGTAGCTTAGCCAGTTGGTCCCAAGCCTGTAGAAATGCATGGAACTCTTCCATGCTAAGTGCAGGACTTTACACTTCTTGCTGATCCTCATGAGATTTCTTTTGGCCCAATCCTCCAATTTGTCTAGGTCACTCTGAATCCTAGACCCACCCTCCAGCATATTTACTACTCCCCACCACTTGGTGCAAGTTTGCGGATGACACCAAGCTGGGGGCATTGTTAACAAAACTGTTAACAATGTTAGTGCAGTAAGTTGTAAAAAAAAAAAAAAATCTTTCCTTTATTTGGTAAGTTCTATGTAAGAACTTGAAAAAAATGAGCCAATAAATGAATACAAATAATACAGCCAAGGAAGGTAATCAGATCAAAGCAAAGGTGCTTTGCTATCTCTTGCATTTTATCTGCTGTAGCATGAAGAAAGGGAATGTGATCCAAAAGAAGGGCAGCAGTAGGGAGGCCAGAGAGAAAAATATACTTAGGGAAA
>NW_005843289.1:148587-152017 GCF_000455745.1 Alligator sinensis
TATTAGAAAATAAAAACAAAAGAATGTGGCTGGCAAGGGATACCTTGTGGCTGGTTAGACTTGTTCTATTGAAGTTCCATATTAATATGCAGTTATTTGGGGTTTTCAGCTTTGCTGACACTTCATGGAAAACTGAAAAACCTTCTGTTCATAAATAATTCTGCTGGTCAAGCAGAATATTTGAGCTTGTGTAGTTATCTTGCTTCAATTTTTAAATATTAAATAAACTTGGTTAAAAGTACAATTAGTAGAGATCCCCTGAATTTAATGGAGTCTCTCTCTTCAGCAATCCCTTGCAGTCGAGGATGATTGCCTTAACTGTATATCTGAAGATGGCTGATGAGGCCTATCTAGGATTGAGAGGATCTACTGTAGCAAAGATGTGTGTTTCTGTGTGTGATAGGCAGCACTGGATTCCTGATTTGATCTGCAACATGCTGTGTCTGCCACTCCTGCTTTTCCATCTCCTATTGTTGTCATACGGCTTCACAGTACTGAGATCCCTGCAGTAGACTCTTACTCCATTTGGGGTGGTGCTGGACAATAGTCTCCCACAAGTTGACATTTGTTAGGGTAATGATATGGATTTTGGGGAGTGCTGCATGTGCAGCTGAATAAAAGTTGTTTTTTTTTTCCTGCGTCTCAGCAAAAGCCACTAGTCAAAAAGCTGGATGATATTTTTAAAAGCAACTAACTTTGCTAATGCTTAAGTAAGCGGATTCCTAACAAAGGATAGGGTGCAAAGTACATGATGTGTTGGGCAAAAATAGGATACAGACCAACGGGGGACAAAGCAGAAGTATGGTCTTGGAGATGGTGCTGAAGTCAGCAAGAAAACTAGAAAGAACTAGCAAGAAACTGCAAGTGACTGAAAGAAGTGAAGGTCAAAATCTTACACATGCACTCTTAGCAGAGAGGCACATAAATGAATGAAATGCATAGACAATAACATGATAAGGAAGCAAACAGTAAACAGAGGTGGAACTTGAGATGGGAGGAGAAATGGGTGGAACCAAAGAAGGGACATAGGCTGAGTGAATGTTAATAAGTATGAACCAAGGTTCATAAAATGTGGAAAGAACTAATATTCAGGGCAGGTCCCCAGTTTTTTGATTTTTTGGGACCTGGCAGAACCTGTCTCCATTCTGAAAAGAAGTTGTTGTGAGCAATGTGTGCTGGTGTTTGCTCCCTGCTTTCTCTGGGTAATGAGTAACAGGAACCATGGGCAATTGGATCATCATCTCCCTAGTCGATGGGTGTCGCATGGAGTCAGGGGTCTAACAACATTGATGTTGCATTTTTTTAAGTTGGCCTTGAGGACATCCATGAAGCACTTTCTCTGCCTTTCTGTTGACTGTCCACTTGGCTGAGCTGGGAGAATAAAACTTGCTTTGGGAGTCTGGAGTTAGACATCCAAATGGCATTTCTGGCTCAGTGAATTTGATATTAGATTATCACCACTTCAATACATGTGGTGTTTGCTTGTAGGAGGATGTTAGCATTGGTGCATCTTTCTTCCCACTGGATTTGGAGGATCTTCTGCAGGCAGCATTGACAATACTTATCCAACAACTTTAGATGTCTCCTGTACATTGTCCATGTCTCAGCTCTGTACACCAAGATAGGGATCATGACTGCTTGATAAACCATGAGCTTGGTTTCAGATCTGATGGGGCCTTCAAACACCCATTTTTTCAGGAGTCTAAGGGGTGTACTTGCACATGTGATGTGATGTTGAATTTTTTTGATGTCAGCCTTGTGCAAGAGATAACTGCCAAGGTATGGAAAATACTCAACATTCTCCAGAGTCTCACCATGGATATGGATTATTGGAACTTTTCATCAGGAACTTGTTGGTGGGGTAAACCTTAGTCTTGAATGTTAAGCGTCAGTCCCATTTTCTTGTATGCCTCAGTAAAGACATTGACGATTACCTCCTGAAGGTCTGTTTCCAAGTGAGCACACACTATAGCATCATCAGTGTAGTGCAGCTCAATAATTGAGGTCAGGGTGGTCTTGGTTTTGGCTAAGAGTAGACTGAGGTTAAACAGCTTACCATCCATTCAGTAGTTTAGCTCTACTCGAGCTGGAAGATTTTTGGTGGTCAAGAGTGTTGGAGAGATGATGCAGGGCTGGGGGGGTAGGGGCTTTAGGAGTGAGGGGCAGAGGCAGGGCACAGGCACATCACTGCCCCCCCCCCCACAATCTTATGCCCCTCCCCCTCCCAGGTGTCCTCTTTTTTGGTGCTGGAAAAATGGTAACCCTACTTAGATTACCAACAATGATGTTAGGATAATCATAAGTTTCTTTCCTGCTACTGGAGAACACTAGCAACTGAGCTGAATGGATTAAGTAAAAGCAAGCAGGTGTGTATTCTCCTGGACCAAGGATAGATTGACACCAGAAAATACTGTTTGCATCTGTTCTCTAATTTTTGTCTTTTATGTTCATTTGACCTTTCAACAATACTTTTTCCCTTTAAAAATGAGGGCAAATACATCACTAATAGTAGGGGTGTTGGAACTAATACTTGTCCTAGTTTCTAGGATCTAGTTGTTTAGAATATTTATAAAAGGGAAAAAATATGGTATGTGTCATCATGAATAGGTGATAAAGAGGGGCAGAGTAAAACCCTGGGGAACTAGCTAGCCAACTGTCCTGATTCCATGCATAGTGATTGAAAAGGCTGCACCTGAGTCAGTAAAGTTTAGAGCAGGAGTTGGCAACCCCCAACACATGTGCCAGAGCAGGCCAGCTGTGGTAGCCAGCTGGGAAGCTGCAAGCAGATGCAAGTAGCTGCACTGGGATCCACCAAGCCCTGGACCAGCTTGTTGCTGGTGGTGAGTGCATGCGCACCTGTGAAGGGGTATAAGAGGCCCAATCCTTGGTGTAACAGCACTTGCCCAACCCCTTCCCCGCTATCCATCCCACGGTGTGTGTGCACCCACTGCTGCCAGTGGACCAGGCCAGGGCTCCATGGACCCTGGTACAGCTACTTGCAGCCTCCTAGTTGCCTGCCACAGCTGGACTGGTCTCTGGACAGGCCCCTGCCATGTGCCACAGAGCCTGGGTTGCTTTTAGTGGGCAGGCTGCAAGCAGCTGCACCAGGGTCTGAAACCCTGCCCCAGTTCATTGCTGGCAGCAGGTTCAAACATGCCTCAGGGTAGATGTCATGGAAGGGGCCAGGGCTGCACTGCCACTGTGGCCCCTTGTGGCTTCTGAGCCATCTGCTCCTGGTATGCCAACTTTTTTTCAAGTAGAGATTGTGAGTGTTTTTGGCATTCTGCCCAAGAACGTTGTTTACACCTGACTTAGCGAAATGGCCTGACAGACCATCCTATTGTAGAAAACTAGGACTTATTTATTATACTGAACAAAATCAGATAGTTTATTTTTGAGAAGCAAAAATGACATAAAAGATAGAATTATG
>NW_005843289.1:153592-183389 GCF_000455745.1 Alligator sinensis
GACTAATCTGGTCTCTTTTTATGACCAGGTTATGAAACGCCTGGACACAGGAGGAGGGGTGGATGTCGTATACTTAGACTTCAGGAAGGCCTTCGATACGGTATCCCACCCCATATTGGTGAACAAGTTAAGAGGCTGTGACTTGGATGACTACACAGTCCGGTGGGTGGCGAATTGGATGGAGGGCCGCACCCAGAGAGTCATGGTGGATGGGTCGGTTTCGACCTGGAAGGGTGTGGGAAGTGGGGTCCCACAGGGTTCGGTCCTTGGACCGATACTCTTTAATGTCTTCATCAGCGACTTGGACGAGGGAGTGAAATGTACTCTGTCCAAGTTTGCAGATGACACAAAGCTATGGGGAGAAGTGGATATGCTGGAGGGCAGGGAACAGCTGCAAGCAGACCTGGACAGGTTGGACAAGTGGGCAGAAAACAACAGAATGCAGTTCAACAAGGAGAAATGCAAAGTGCTGCACCTGGGGGGGAAAAATGTCCAGCACACCTACAGCCTAGGGAATGACCTGCTGGGTGGCACGGAAGTGGAAAGGGATCTTGGAGTCCTAGTGGACTCCAAGATGAACATGAGTCGGCAGTGTGACGAAGCCATCAGAAAAGCCAATGGCACTTTATCGTGCATCAGCAGATGCATGACGAATAGGTCCAAGGAGGTGATACTTCCCCTCTATCGGGCGCTGGTCAGACCGCAGTTGGAGTACTGTGTGCAATTCTGGGAGCCGCACTTAAAGAGGGATGTGGATAACCTGGAGAGGGTCCGGAGAAGGGCCACTCGTATGGTTAAGGGCTTGCAGGCCAAGCCTTACAAGGAGAGACTAGAGAAACTGGATCTATTCAGCCTCCACAAGAGAAAGTTGAGAGGCGACCTTGTGGCTGCCTATAAGTTCATCACGGGGGCACAGAAGGGAATTGGTGAGTATTTATTCACCAAGGCGCCCCTGGAGGTTACAAGAAATAATGGCCACAAGCTAGCAGAGAGCAGATTTAGATTGGACATTAGGAAGAACTTCTTCACAGTTAGAGTGGCCAGGGTCTGGAACGGGCTCCCAAGGGAGTTGGTGCTCTCCCCTACCCTGGGGGTCTTCAAGAGGAGGTTAGATGAGTATCTCGCTGGGGTCATCTAGACCCAGAACTCTTTCCTGCTTATGCAGGGGGTCGGACTCGATGATTTATTGAGGTCCCTTCCGACCCTAACATCTATGAATCTATAGTAACATCTGGGAAAGTCTTGCTAAGCTGAGGCTAGTTCACAAGTAAAAATCCAAAACCCTGATGCTTCAAGCTATCTATTGTTTCTGAAGAAACCATAAGATATCCCATCAGTATCCTATGCTATCCATAGGAATTTCAAGCTGGCTCCTAAGTGTATGGTTACTCCCTAACCTTATGTTTTTCCTGATTATCAATCAGTTTCTTGAGATGTTCCAAACCAGATAACCCCTTGTCAATAGAAAAGACAATGATTTACACTATTAAGAATGCTTTGAAGAAACTGAACTGAGGGTATAAAAATCTGTAAAAAAGCAGCAGTGTGTGTGCTTCAAGAGGACAACTCTCTCTCACACCACCCGCTGTTCTTCTTGGGATGCTGGAAGAAACAGATCGACTCCCTTCAAGAATTGTGCTAAGACCTTTGCCTGTCAGCATTGAAACCCGAGTGCCTTGGACTGGTGAGATCCCAGCTCTCTCTCTCTCTCTTCTTTCTAGGCATACATTTCTGAACCTGAACTGTATTAGTTAAGGTTGAGCTAAGTTTCCCCAAATACTTAGTGAAACCAGGGTAGTATTGTCATTGTTTGTGTTTGTTTTTCCTTTGCATGTCTATTACTATTAGTACCATAATATATTTCATATACTTAGCAATAAATAACTTTTATAGTCAAACTGGTAGTAACTGGGTACATTTTTCCTTCTCTGCTTCTCTTTCCTCACTTGCTCTGCAGCAACGCTTCTTTTACCTAAGCTAAAGATCCCTGTGAAGCTCAAAAATACTGTGGGGTCTGCTCATCAAGAGGCTAAAGATTGGGATGTGCTGAGTTTGAAACACACATGGGGATCAGCATGTACAGGCTGATTGACCCAGTTTGACTCAGACATGCCCTAATGAACTGAATGCTGGCCATGAGGATGTCAGCTGGACACCCAGCTAGATTCAGAGGTATTCTGTTAACCTGTGTGTTTGTGTCTGACTGCAGTTTATTGTTGCTCTGATGAACTGATTCTTGGCATATGAGGGGGTCAGCCTGTCCATGCTGATCAACCCGGCTGGGTCAGGCATGTCACATTAATCTGTGTGTATTTGTGTGTGTATGACTGATTTGGTGACTGGAGGAACCCAGCCCCATTGAAACTGAGTCCTGCAGGATCGCTCCATTGGGGGTGAGGACTTGCAGAAGGGAGATATACAGCTCCGTATAGAAACACATGTAACACAAGCAGCACATTGATAAAATTATCAGGACCCTAGAAACATGGCCCTAATAAATGAGCACACTCTGAAGTAATGGACAAATCTGGTAACAGAACTGCATCCCAGTTGTAGGAGACACCCACAAAATCTAGGATATTTGCACAGCATCCATGGATAGCAAAAGTCTCTTGTAGGCAGGGTTGGGCTCTCACCTTTTTCATATCAGTGAAGTGCTATACTCTATATTTAAATATATTTGTTTATGTAGGAGTTGCATAGAAATGATGGTGTGTATACATGTAACAGGTAGAGGATACTAGCAAAAACTCATTAAAGTTAACCAGCCAGTAGTCTAAAACATCAAGGCTTCCCCTGAAATGGTCTCGAAGTTTTAAAGCTTGGCCAAGCATTGACACGATGCTAATGCATGAGCCTTGAACCCTGAGACTATCTATTAAACAACACAAGTGTATTCAAACCTACTTACTGAACATCTCTGATACTATTATTGCAAAAGATAAAAATCCCTACATAAATATTATATGTAACAGCTCCAAGGCATCTCTTTATTGCTTTAGCTGCATTTGCTTACTCCAGGATATATTTATATATTTAAGCACATTATAAAAGAAGTTCAATAGTAGTGTTCATAGCAAGGAGATAATTACAACACAGAAACAAACAGGAACTGGGGAAAATGACAAAAGTATCTATAAGTGCATAAAGAGCTATAATAATAGAACCTACGACCTACCCCCCTATAATAATAGAAAGCACATTGTAGAACTTTGACTCCCTCCCACCAGCAACAAGGCATGTTACCCAACCACATTCTACCTAGGAGCATAATGCTAGATGGGCATCAGGGCCAATCTCCTTATACCATATTATATTTTATCATAAAGTGTCAGTTATTACAGCCAAAATATATATGATCCCTACAACTTCTTTGGTAACATTCATTTTCCAATCAATACCTGTGTATTGGAAATGTCTTCTCCAGATGTCTTCTTTTTCCCTCATCTACCATGTCTTGATTCATAATGTGTTGATTGGTAAAACGGGAGGCTGCCCTAGGGTCCCAGAGTGAGCTCTTGTCCATCGCTTGGCCAGCAGGTCCATCCCAAACCCTGCTGGTCCCAACCTTATCCCTCAAGTGCTAAGTAGGTCCTCCTGACCCATCCACGGCCCCCAGGGCACCTGTTGCCTTAAGGGCTATTTGTTGCCTCCTTCTACCCCTACAGCCACACCTATGCCTCAGATGTTATCAGTTAACCACTTTCATATCAGGCCTCCTTAGGCCTCTCCACCATCTCTTCATTTCATTGGATGGGCCATTAGCCTAATTCCACTGTATGGAGCCATGGTTTATGGCCTCCATTCCCTGTTTTTGCTTTCATGGGCTTTGGGCCCCTGACCCTCCCCTGTGTTCCATCTATCAGATTTCCTAGTGCAGGTTTTAACCCTCTAGACAGAGTTTTTCTCTTGAGCTGAGCCCCTGGCAGGGCTCAATATCACACATGCCCTTCAGGCTTCAAAATGGTCTCCTTATCACCCCTTCTAGACACACCAGGTCCACCAATATAAAGCTTAAAGAAAAATACAAGTCCACTGGCCACAACTAAATCTCCTCCCCTATTGGGTCATGCATCCCTGAAGACTATAACCTCCTTACTTGCAGTTGCCAGGGCAGCTCTGGTAGCAGTCAGCCATTTTCCTACAACCACCCTGCACAGGAACTTCTCTCCCAACCATCTGCAGGGCCTGACTACCCTCAGGCACTTCCTTTATGTGGCTTTAAAGCCCCACTCCCTCCTGTCAGATTGTTCTGCAGGCAGCCACAGGGGTTCCATTTAGGTCTGATGATGAGCCTGCTTTCTTTGTTGTGTCTTAGCTGAGCTGCTTTGCAGCTCTTTGCTCTTGGGCAGCCTAGATCTTTGCTCCTTGTATAGCTTATTGACAGTAGGTAGGTCTTTGGCAGTTATCCTGCTTCCTAGATTCCAGCCACCATGCAGCCAGCCCAGCCTGCTGCATCATTCTTTCAAGTAAAGGAGCCTCTAGATACCTGTTACAATCTGGGAAGTTAGTTTCCTATAATGAAAGTTCTTTGAAATACTTCCCACATATTTATGTATAATGGTGTGTAGAGGATGTACATATATCTCCCTCATCTGTCTAGATAACTTCTGTCAAAGATAGACCACACACACTACTTTAAAAGGGCCCAAGCAGCATGTGATACCAAATCACTATGATCACAACTTAATCTAAACCTGCCATTAACATGTTACTAATTATGTTATGCATGACATTTTTGCAAACATAACTTTATATGTAATCTATAGACACACTTCTACTCACTTCTCTGTATACCCTTCCTCATTTATGTCTGTCATGGCTGACTTGAAAAGAATGTTACATAGGTGGGAACTATGGGTGTTTATAGACATGCTCGGAGCATCTTGTATCAGTGTCCCCATGCTGAAAAATGCCAGTGTGGGTGCTTTAACTACAGCTCATTGAATAAGCTGTAGTTAAAGCACCCACTCTGCCATTTTTCAGTGCAGGGATGCTGATACACTTGATGCTGGAGTCTGCTGGAGTTTAGTAATTACCATGCTCCAGCAGACTCAATTAATTGAGTCTGCTCTGACGTGCTATAATTACATCCCATCAGAGCAGCCTTCCTACATATGTATAGGCACCCTATAGCACTTCATCATGGACTAGTATGGCTAAAACAATGACTTTGCTGCATGCATTATCAGGCTTTAAAAAAATTTCATACTTGTGTTTCTTTTCAGAAGAGGCATTCTTTTTTAACTCTAACTCTCATGGCATTGATTCTGGGAAGTGTGTTTTGACCTGGAAATCAAGCTGATGTTGGTTTTAAAAAACTATTTTCTCAGTACCTCTTGTTACTACTTATTTCTAACTTCTCAAAACATTAGGAAAAGAACAGCAAAAACACCTTCATCCCCACCAAGTTACCTCTATTTTGATTTTGATTAGTTCTTATTGCAAAATATTGTTTGTATTATTCCTTTTTAATATATTATTTGGGGGAAAGGAGCTAAATCTGCAGTTAACACAGAAAGTCCTCAGATAAAAATCTTTTTATTTTAGTTTGTTGGTACCATACACTAGATAAAAAGTATATCATTATCCTAGATAATGTTCCTTCTGTATCTGTTATAAAATTGCCTTTTGAGAAATAAGCTGTGATGATATGGGACATCTTGAACCCATTTCAGAACTCCAGCTTTATTTAATATACTGTTTGCAGCCTTAACTCTTAAGGTAATTTCTTGTGTCTGCATCTCATACCCCATTTACAAAAACTATGGGATGGAACAGGGGCAGCTTTCTATGAGTAGGTCCATCATTAAAGACTATCAGCAACTGAATAGATCTTGCCAAGCAGGCAAAAGAGTGACTCTATACTTAATAAAATTCATTTTCTCCAGCTTCTCTGCAGAGAGGTAATGTTTGAAGGAATAAAATTTCCTCCAGGGAAAGAAGTAAAGGAGAATGCTTATGTAGAAGGGGAGACCTTTTGACTGCCAGCATTGAAGAGCAGTGAATAAAGGGGTAAGAGGGAGAAAAGTAAACTAATACAAGAAATCACAAGTGGCAATAGAGATATGGAGACCATAAAAATTATGCCAAAATTAAATAACTGCATAGCAAGAAAACAGAAAACAAGCAGGACAATCTATAATGTATACCAAAAAGAATGCATCTCTAGGGCTATCAAACGTAAAAGGCAGCTATTTTAAAATTTTCTTTCTCAATGCATGTTTCAGTTTGCTTGAAATACTGCATGTTACAGAAGGGATTAAGCCAGTTGTGCTCAACCTTTAGGCCCTGTGGACCAAATGAATGGTACAGGCCCTGTCCATAGGCTGGATCAGACCCCTCACCCCAGGATTGAACCTTCATGCTTGCATCTGAACCATGCTGCCCTACCTAATCCCATGCTGGTCTTGGGACCCCATGCTGCCTCTGTGTGCTCCTGTCTGTGGGGATCAGGCTATGACTTTGTGCTACTTCTGCCCAGCATTGCACACCAGGATCAGGCCCCATGATGCTCTGGGCACCAGGCCACAGCCTGTGGGGAGCCCTGTGGGCTGTAAGACAATATGCCAGGGGCTGGATTTTGCTTTCAGGCCAATAGTTAATCATTCCTGGATTAAACTGTGTGGCAGGGTGGCCAGTGGGCTCACTGTCAGCCTAGATTGTTAGCTTGAGCCTGAAGGGCTTGGGCTCTTGGTGGAGGCAGTTTCCCTTCACTAATCAGGGGAAGACAGAAAGAACACAGTCCCGTCCTGACCCTGGGGTGAGGTGACAGAGAGGACATGAAAAGGAACAAACCCCTCAAGCTTCCTGATTGGTTCATTCCCAATCTGGGGGCGGAGCCTCCAAAGGGAATAAAAGCCCACACACCAAGCATACAGGCAGCTTCAATGAGGGATGATGCAGAAGAGCTGAGAAGAGCTGGTGAAGCTGACCAGTGCGGCAGAGCATTTGCCTCCAAAGCACCCTGAAAACACCTATGCCAAATGGGGAGCAGCAAGTGGCTGTGTCCCTGTTCCACCATAGAGGGAACCACAGTGATGGTGCACAGATTGGTGCAAGGTGAATCCAGGTGAGCAGACAGGACCCCGACTGCGGCATGAGGCAGCACGGGTCTCCAACCCTGCACGACGCAGGAGCAACAGTGCACAGATCAGCGCATGGAGAGTCTGGGAGTGGACGGGACCCTGTCAGCTGCATGAGGCAGTGAGGGTTTCCAACCCCGCATGAGGCAGGAACCCAGCCTCCTTGGTGCACAGAGTGATGCATAGGACTGGTGGAGAGCTGGAAGTTAACTCAGAAGCTGCATGAAGCAGTGCAGATTCCCAACACTGCACAAGGCAAAAGCTAGGCCAACAGTGAATGGACCAGTGCACAAGACCCTAGAGCTAATGGGTCACCATGGCTATATGAAGCAGCATGGTTCCCCAAGCCTGCATGAGCTAGGTCATCAGTGCATGGATCAGTGCATATGCACAGGGCTCTAGAGCTGACGGGTCGCTGTGGCTGCACGAGGCAGTATGGGTCCCGGTGCACAGGGTGGTGCACAGTGAGCTGAGAGAGTGCTGATAGACCCCAATGGCTGCACCAGGCAGCTTGGGCCTTCCTGCTGGAGGCAGTGATGGACAGGTCGACCACCCCTGTGAGGGAGGATGCCAGGAGTCATGAGTTACCTGGAAAGGGGATTCCCACAGGGGAGGAGGAGCCTTCCTCACTGTGAGGGATCAAGGGGAAGCCCCTGAGGAGCCCTTGATGGTTCACTCCTGGGCAAAGAAAAGAGTCTAGGGCCCTGTTTGTTAAAGGAGATGTCATGGTTATGGGCTCCTCCTAGTCAAGTGACCTGGGAGAGGGTAATGATGCTCTATTAGGTAATGAGATCTTTCCTTGGGTTGCCATTTCTTCTTAGGGCTCAGTTGCTGTGCCAATAGTTGCAGCTTGGTGATTTATGCCATTGGATTCTGTTTGTAATATTGCATCCCTGTTATTGCTATATGAGAGGATTGTAAGCTGTTTATCTGACTCTACTGATATAACCTGATTATGTATGTTTAATTGTTGTCCCATCACTGCTAGTTACTCTTTTTGCTGAATTGTTAATTAATCTATGTTTGATCCTCAAGTGCTCTTTTGCCTGCTGCTAGAGGGCTTTGTTGAGGGGCAGGGGCTGCAGTGTAATCAGAAGGCCACAGGGGATAGGCCTGTGTCAGAGTTCAGGGTTGAAAAGAGCTATTGCTGGTGTAAGCCTATTTTTATAAATAACCTATGCATATGTGTATGTATATATATGCCTATAGATATGTGTATGTAAGTTTATGGTTATAAGATTTATATTATTTTGTATCATTAAACCTGTACATAAGTAAATATCACTGGGTGTCCTGGCTCTATGTTCTGCAGGGAAAGGAGGTGAGCTGGCCTACAGCTAGGAAGCCATGCTCCCCACAACATACCTGCACTCACTGACATACCTTCTATTGGAGAGGGGGTACCTTCCCGCGTACCACCCAGGTTACATGTAAAATCCCGGGTAGGAGCTCTGAAAATGGACCTCAGAGTCTACACAATTGAACTTTGTGGTTTTCTCTGTAAGGAGAGGATACTACAGAGAGAATCTTCAAGAGCCTGCGTACAAATGCATAGCCAGAGGCATTGCTGGATTCTCCACAAATATGGAAGTTTAAATACATACAGGCCCAGCATGAGAGTCTCAAAGCAGACCGCAGGGTGTCTAGCAAGGCAAATTTAGTCAGTTATGTGTCATAAGCGTTAGGCAACTATAATCAAATGTGTATAAATAGCTTCAATTAATGGGGATGTTCTCGTATTTTGTGCTGTTTTGCAGTTGTCTTCTCCATCTTTTCTAGATGCTGCGTAAATCAATGATAAATTATCTTCGTGTCACGCTCTACAAAAACATGTTCTACAGTTATATTGGAAACATATTTCTCATCTCTAGAGGCTTTTCAGTTTCAGTTTAATTATTTTGAATCCATATTAGCTTTCCCCCCACAAATAAAAAAAATTAATAAATCTTTAAAAAAGAAGGTGCATTGATATTTCAAAAAGTAAGTTACAACATAAGAAATTATGAATTGCAATTATAGAAAAAGGAACTAAAAATTAACTGGTGTTGTTGCCTGTGGGGTCAGGTCAACTCTCAGGATCTCAATATTGTGCTGTTAGACAGGAGGGTGTGACAATTGCACATATACAAACACACAAATCAATTGGATGCATACACACACACACACTACCAACTCAGGCACATACACATCCAAATCAGCCTAGGCACATACATACCTATCACCAATTCAAGCACATACACTATACACCCCAAGAGTTAGACAAAAATCAACCATCTGCACCCACACACTCAGTACACATACACAAATCACTAATTCATATAACATGTACACAATGAAGTAAGTTCCTAACTTGGATGGAACGGTATGTATGTATGTGCTTGGGGTACCTGGGATACTTGGGAGAAGGTTAAGGTGAGAGAGATAGAGTTAAAGTGTAGGGAGTGAAAGTTGCCAGAACTGAGATTAGAACTGGTGGACTAGAGAAAAGCTGGCTGAGGAACTGAGGCTTGGGGTTACTTAAGGTAGATTGGGGCTGGAAACTGAGGCAGACAGCTGAGATATTAGGTGGGGTGGGGACAGATAAGTGGTGACAAGGAGGAGACAACTAGGAAAGAGAGAAAGAAGCAGAAACCTGGGAGCTTGGGCTAGAAACAGGCTGACAGCTTAGAGACTGGGGGTGCAGATAAGTGCTGGCAAGGAGGAAACACTCAGGAAACAGACAAAAACCCAACTCAAGGTTTCAAAATAACAGGTTTATTAAACAGACAACACACTACACATCCCCACGATGTTATTGGTTCACACACACACACACACACACACACACACGCGCGCACTCACAATGGCAGCAGGAGAAAGAGAGTCAGTGGAAGGGTTGGAGTCCAGGCGGGGAAGAGAAGCAGAGTCCAAGTCCTTGGTTGAAGAGGGGTGGGGGGTGATAGCTACCTACCCAGGCTGGAAAAGGGTCTTTGTCCAGTAGGTGTTGTCCAGAGGGGGGTTACTGGCAGGGCCTCTGGGTGGATAGGTGGTGTGGCATAGTGCTGGTCCAGATGGAGAGGGCATCCCAAGGAGTCAGTCTTCACTACCCCTTTTTATGAGGCAGACTACCTCTGATCTCCAATGGGGAGGGCCTGTCCAGGCAAGGTCAGTCCTGTTCCAGAGGGTTCCAGATGTTCTTACTGAGCATGTGCAGCCTTGGCACAATGGTGGGTTGCCTCATCTTTTGTTTCTTGAATGCTGTGGGTGGTTCCAATGGCTGGGTCGTTGGTCCAGGTATTGGTGTTGACGGTTCGGGCATTCAGAGGGAGCTATTTTTGTACATATTGCCATTGTCTCTCAAGCACCCTCATTCATCCCCATTCATCCAGGAACCAAGTTACATAGCAGGGAGTAGATATGAGTCATGGGTTACACAACCGGTCCTGGGGAAAGGATGGAGACTTGACAAACAAAATGGAAACTTGCCATGACTTATGCTAACTTACATATGTAGGCCTACATCATATAGTATCAGTAAAACAGTAATATAGAACAGTAAAAATCAATATAAACATAATAATTATACAATATAAAGAAGGAAAAAAAACAAAACAAATACAACTTGCTACCAAAATAAAACGCTGAAGCTTATCCTATGTCTTAGCTCACTTATACTTATCTA
Organism: Alligator sinensis; assembly: GCF_000455745.1. Lineage (NCBI taxonomy): Eukaryota > Metazoa > Chordata > Crocodylia > Alligatoridae > Alligator > Alligator sinensis. The sequence continues at coordinate 164,339 of NW_005843289.1, forward strand.
TAGGGAATAGAGAAGGAAAGAAAAAGTCATAAAGGTTTGGGGAAGGGGAAGGAATGCATTTTAAAAGAAAAAAGAAAAAGAGGTAGCAGTTTGTTACAGTGTAATTATTGCAGGAAGAAGGAGCTAATCTCTGTCTTTTCTTACTCCAATTTTATGATAACTGATTCCATCAAATTAAAGGAGTCTGACTGGTGTATCTTAATGGCGAATCAGGCCCAATGCTTTTCTCCATTCAAAAGTCAGTAGTAAAGAAAATGATATTAAAGTATAATATTCATACTTTAGGGATTACCAGGAAATGACTCATGATAAACTAGAGACGAGCCTATGAGCTCCATTTCATCAACTTCCTGGATACTAGAGATCATGGACTAAACATAGACATTGGATTTTTGATACATTACAATCTGCCTGACAACTGATTCCCCAGCCCAGCCCCTGGCTTCTTTACTTTTCATTCCATCCAGGAAGAGCACACACCAGCTGCTGAAACGTTCTTAGCCTGATGAAGGGTTTCGAAAGCTTGCTTAATAACTGTTCTCCAACTATTTGGGTTGGTCTAATAAAAGATATCAAATTCACCCAAGGAACCTTGTCTGCCTATGTCCTTAGACCAACATGGCTACAACCTACACCCCTGCATGATAAACAATGCATTTTTGGAATTAGCATTACAAAATAAATTTAGCCTCTCACTCTAAATCCATCAATATTTCAGGGTATAATTTCAGGGTATTGCCTTCAGTAATTCAGCTTTGATTTTTAGTTGTTTGGGTTTTTTTTCAAAACTTTGAGTCATTTTTACATCTAATATGCAGAACAAGGAGTTATGAAGTTACCCTGAAAGTAAAAAGATATGCTGGATTTCATTAGTATAGAAGGAGAGAAAATAAAAAGTGAAGATAATCCATGTTCTTCCAATTTGACAAGGATAATAATGAGTGTGACAAAGGACATTTTTGCTTTTGATATCTGAACATACCTTATTCAGTGGTAAATTGTCAGTCTTTCTTCTATGGTAGATAACATGTGACTATTTAAATCACATGTTTCTTGAAAACAATGCTGCCAAGAAATTACTTATAGAACAGAATGAAGAAAGAGAAAGGGAGACATGACTGATCATTTAATTATGTTGATGATTCATTACTGTCTAAATATGAATTATTTTAGCTTTTATTCTGTCCTGGCTACCTTGATTTTTTTCAAATATATAGGAAGTTTTCATAAGCACTTGAAGTGTTGAGGAGTAAAAATCTGATAGATACTTTAGAAACTCCACACTCATAGGCAACATCCACATGAGCATGGATGTTTGATTCCCCAGGGACAAATAGGAGCAACACACTTTGTGCTGCTGCTTTGGTGCACTTGCTTTGGCACACACATTGTGCTTTGGCACATGGAAAGCTACCCCAGGGGTGGTAGAGGAGGCTGAGGCCAGCACTGTGCTGGCTCCAGTAGCCTTACCTGGGGTTCTGGGGGCTTCCTGGGGCTGCAGCAGCTGCAATCCTGCTGTGCAGAGCCTGGCTGGCAGCCCCAGTGTGGCTCCAGGCAGCCTAGCTCCACTTTTCATCAGTGTGCACTGCCTGTGCATGCGCTGCTCCAGTTTCTTTTTTCAATGGTTCTTTTTGACCCAGTACAGAGATCACCTGACTGCGTGGTATGTGGCACTGCAGACATGTTTGGTATGCCACATATCACACAGCCATGCTTGTCTGGATGCACCCATAATTAACAAATATGGTTGTATTCCATCAGATTATATACTTTGATGTTTTATATGTAGTGTGTTTGGATATGTAATTTAAGAACTAGAGAAAAATTAAGATAATTTAAAAATAGAAATAAAAAAGCTAAAAGTAGCTGATATTTATTTATTCAACCATTACATGAAAAAATGCAAATCAATATGCCAGGAGTTTATTTAATCTGGATCAGTTAAATTGAATAGTTGAAAAGATTTTAAAATCAGCATATTATAAAAATCAGTGGTTTGTAGTATGCGCTCTATGGACCATCACTAGTTTTAGAAATACTTACCAACCACCTGAAAATCTTGCTGACCACATGGTTCTGACTCCTGTTCTTACACTTTATTTACTGTATTTAATGCAATTTATTATTACATAATATCATTTTTCCAATAATAATTTCCACATACCATGCCATGATCCAGACAGTACCAAGCCAGAATATTCTTTGAAACACTATGAGAAGCTATATCAATTGTGCAATTGTCAGTGAATAATCAGTGAAACGGTCAGTGAAATAATCTCTCTAATACCATGTTCACTCAATACTGGAATGTTCTTACTGAATTCAGTCCCCTTAAGACCAGGTTCTCCCTCCAAACTTGCCTCAAAATCATTCAGACAAAACAGACAAGATTATAATGAAACTACTTTATGTAGTTGACACATTCAAAATAGATTAAAAGATCCATAGATTTATTCACACACTCAAAATGTGTTCAATAGTTGCTATTCACTAGGCCTATGTGAAGCAGCTAATATTTGCTTTGGATTTGGCCAATTTGGAAGACAGTGATTTGATTCAGTGATTCAAATCATTGTTCCAAATCAATTCAGCCAAATCTGATTCAGAGAGTTGGCCACTGTTGAATTGGCCGAATCTCCAAATCAAACAGGCCATGCCCTGCCTGCTCTCTCAGCCCAGTCAACAGCTGCCCCACCTGTCTCCAATGTCCCGGCTCTTAAAAAAAAATAAAGCCCTGCACTCACCGGCTCCTGCCAGGCAGGGGAACAATTCCAACTTCCCCCTACTCCCCGTGCTGTGTGGGGGGCTCTGCCATAAGCCCACATGTCCCACCTGCTCTCCCAGGTCCATCAATGGGTGCCTTGCCCAGCCCCAGCATCCTGGCTCTTTAAATAAATAAATAAATAAAAGTTCTGCACTCATCGGCTCTGTGGGCCAGTGGGGACAGCACAAACTGCCTGCTCCCCACCAGGCAGGAGCCAGTGAGTGCAGGTTTTTGTTTTGTTTTATTTTTTAAAGAGCCTGGGCACTGGGTCTGGGCAGGGCAGCCATTGATGGACCTGGGTCAGCAGGCAGGCATCAGGGGGCGCTCAGGGGGGCTGTGGGAGCAGGCAGGGGATGGCACCTGGTGGGGGTCCCCCCATGGTCCCTTTCACGCTCCTCCAGCCCTGCCCTCCACCCACTACTTACCAGTATGGAGTCCGGGTCTATCTCCCTGTGGCATTGAGCAGGGACTGCTTGAAGCACCAAATCTCTCCGAAGCTTTCCAAATCTTCTCCAAATTGATTCAGAGAGCTTTGAATCAATTCCAACATTTTTATTGGTTTCCTGATTTAATTTGGATTCAGAGATTTGGCCACCAAATCAGGCCAAATCTCCTCCTAATCGAATCATCACTCGGAGCTTCGCACAGCCCTACTATTTACATTAATCCTACTATAATCAGTGAATTGAGGGGTAACAAGTGATATATTTATCCTAATTTTCCTCTTAACAATTTAAGTTCCTGCTACTAGCTACAACATATCACCATCTCTGTTATCCCAAAGATATGCAGGAACAGCAACAAATCTTCATGAATTAATTATCTAACTTTTAAAATCTGCAAGAATTGCACTGTGTTCTTTCTTCCTAGCATATAAATTATCAACATTTTTAATCCAAGTTTGTATAGTACCACTAGGGCATACCTTCATGTGTGATTACCCATGGAGTAGATTAATTACGCCCACAGTAAAGCATCGCCATCTATATTACAGTAAACTAATTAATTCCACCATAAAATAGTACTGTTGAGGACAATACTATCTTACAGAAGAGTAATTTGCTGTGCTGAAATGGAAGTGTATATGCTGACCATGGGTGTAAATGGTGCCTGATCAGCCCAGCCAGCTGGGGGCCTGCTCTGCTCCAGCTCAAATAGCTGCTGGCCCAGGTGGACACGTAGATACTGTACCCAGCAGCATTTTACTCCAGTTCAGCCTGCTCCAGAGTTTATTGCTTCACATTAATTACATGTGAAGATTCACCCGTTATGTTCCAACATTTCTGTAATCTGTCTTATCCCAAGAAACCAATGATATAGGCAAATCCACTATGAAGAAATACAACATATAAACAAAACAAGCACATTTATTTCCCCATTGACTTTATCTGAGTCAAGAAAGTGAAATCTTACCAGAGCTAATATACATTAATAAATTAAATAACTACCAATAGGTTGAAATTACCAAAAGGTTAAAATTAATCAAAATACCTAGGTTGTGGTTTTATGGGCTTCTGAATAATATTAAAGAAAGAAATCTCTTTCCATCTGAAACAATAGTAAGATGTCAGAATCAGCATTATTTGAAGATGCATTTACAAGTGCATGGGAATAGTTCTCTCCATTTGGCTTTTAATTATAGCCTGGAAGGCATTGCTGATTGATTCTTGACTTCTAAATTGTCACCTTTAAACTACTGGGGCTATTTTCTTGAATCATTATTCAGCAATGGGACAAAGCTGAAAAAAGTGGCCATAAGAAATTAATTAGATTAAGAATAACAGCTATGTTACTGAGTTTTAGTAGTGTTTTTTGACCAAAGCACAGGAATTTTGCCATAATATTCCTAATAAAGTGGGGCAATTGAATAACTTTCACTTTATAATGGTCCCTAAAACCAATACAAACCATGCATGCTTAAAGTGAAATACTGAACTCTTGTGATGCAATTTATAGAGCTGAGAACTCTTTAAGTCATTTGGAAGTGCAGGGGGTTAGCAATTTTTAAATCAGACCACTAATCCCTCTCCATTTCCTTCTCCTCCCCCTATTAGCAGGATTGTTGAGAACATAGCTTCTTTGATATTTGCCAGGCACTCAAACACAAAGGAGATAGTCACCATGAGCAGACCAATATAATAACATGGACTGACAGACTAAGAACAGAGGAAGCAGGTATAAAAAATAATAAATACAGGTCAAGGTTTAATTGGCTGCTTGCAGTTTTGTGATTTGTCTTCTCTTTTGCAGAGGATAGTATGAAGATAATAGCCAGAATTCTCAGGAGACAGATGAAGAAACAGCAATTTAGACATGCCTTCACTCTTGATATGTCTATTAAGTCTGTAAGTATTATGATAATGAATTATAGAAAACTAGGCTAGGAAGGGACCTGAGGAGATCATCTAGTCCAACCCCCTTCTCAAAGCAGGAGCATCACCAACTAGATCATCCCAGCCAAGGCTGTCTACTTGGGTCTTGAAAACCTCTTAGAATGGAGATTCCACAACCTCTCTGGCTAGCATGTTCCAGTGCTTTAATACTTCCTTATGAGAAAGTTTTTCTGAATATCTAATCTAAACTTACCTTGCTGCAACTTGAGACCATTGCTTCTTGTTCTGTCATCTTCCACCACCAAGAACTGCCTATCTCCATCCTCTTTGAAACCCCCTTCAGGTAGTTGAATGCTGCTATTAAATCCCCTTCAGACTTCTCTTCTGTAGACTAAATAAGCACAGTTCCCTCAGAGACTCCTCATAAATCCCTAACCATTTTTGTTTCCCTCTGTTGATTGCTCTCCAATTTGTCCACATCCTTTCTGTAGTGGGGGCCCAAAACTGGATGCAGTACTACAGATGTGGGCTCACCAGTGCCAAACAGAGGGGAAAAATCACTTCCGTCAATCTGCCTCAATCTGCTGGCAACACTCCTAATGCAGCCCAGTATGCTGTTAGTTTTCTCTACAACAAGGGCAAACTGTTGGCTCATATTCAGCTTACTGTTCACTGTAACCCCCAGGTCCTTTTTCTGAAGAACTGATGCTTAGCCAGTTGGTCCCTAGTCTATATCAGTGCATGGGATTCTTCTGTCCTAAGTGCAGGACTTTGCACTTGTCCTTATTGAACATCATGCTATTTCTTTTGGTTGAATACTCCAATTTGTTGAGGTGCCTCCAAATCCTATCCACTCCCCAGCATATCTAGTATTCCCCACAGCTTGAGGAATACCATCCACAAACTTCTGATGGTGCACTCCATTACATCTTTCAGACCACTGATGTAGATATTGAACAAAACTGGCTCCACAACTAACCCTTGGGGCACTCCACTTGATACCACCTGTCAACTAGACATCAAGTCATTAATTATTATCCTTTAACCCCATATCCAGCCAGTTTTCTATCCATCTTACAGTCTATCCATCTTGCTGTCCAAAAGCCTTGCTAAAGTCAAGGTATATCATATCCACTATTCTCCCTGAATCCACAGAGCCAATTCATCTTGTCATACAGGCAATCAGGTTGGTCAGGCATGACTTGCCCTTGGTACCTCAAAAGAAGATGGAAATGCCAGTAATTTGGTTGTATTACCCCTTTAAAAAGCAAAATCAATATTATTGCTGCCTTCACTATATAATGCAAAAAAATTCCTAAGTGCTTAAAAAACATTTTGCTCTTATCTTTGTGTTTTTTTCCTCAGAGTTTTCCTAATAATGGAAACACACATGTTCTACTTTGTCTTCCCTTCTTTGTTGTAATAAACCTTAATAAATGTTTAAAGCTAAGATACAGAAAGGTAGGATCCAATAAACACCCAGCAAGAAGAAGAGTAATGACAAGAGTAAAGAGACTTTAAATGTATAACAGAGCAGTCCAAATCCTATAAGTTTGCAGTAGTATAGATGGGACAGGTACAGTAAGCATATCTAAGTTAAACATATGGTTGAAGCCACTCTGGTGCCAACCATTTGAATATTTTTGATGGAAATTAAATAAAACAAAAAATTCCAAAAGCAGCTCAATGATTTTTCAAGTCAGGGAACAAAGAAACTAGGATCAGTTTCTTGCTTTTATGGCTTTCACTTTAGAGTTCCTGGGGACATTCATCAGGGAGGTCTCCCATGGAGCAACACCTGCTATGTGGATTCTCTATCTGTCATTAAATGGGTACAGATGTTTGAATGTGGAGCATACAATAGGGATAGATAAATGACTCTTTCAATGCCAGCCAATCAGCATTTTTCATGTTGAAGTTCATAACTAGTAGTAGAGAGAGGTAAGGCTCTACAGGCTTATCATATTGAGAAATGAAAAATATGCTGAAATCAAAAATATTTTCCTGAAAAAAGCTCTACTAATCAGGCAATAAATCTTTCAGGAAGTGATGGAAGTGAAATTTCTGTTGACTTTTAACATGACACTAAATTAAATACTAGAGACAGTCCTGCAAGGGCATAAGGAGAATCAGCAGGATGATTCTTTTTTTTTTCTTCATTTCTAACTTCTATATTACTCTAGAAATAGTGGCCTGTGCACCTGTGAACATGGTGATACTTCAATATGTTCTAGATTATGAGTGAAGACACAATTGGAAGGTTAAGTTCCAAACATAGTGAAAATTTCTGGCCATTGTTCTGTTCTTATTAGAACTTATTCAAACCTCTTAAGTCTGTTAATTCCAGGAGAATAGCTTTTTTCTGTATGATAGTGCAAGGCTGGGATTTCCATGGAGACTGGCCTGAGCATCACTGGCAGGGTGGAGAGTTAACTGCAGAGCTGTTGCAATCCTGTGGCAGTGACAGCATGGTCCAGAGCTAGGGCAGAGCCATGATCTACAGCCTGCATGCTCTGGGTATTGGTGTGCAGGCAGTGAATCACAGCTCTGCCCTGGCTCTTTGCAGAAGCCAGGGCACAGGATCCCAGCAGGTCTGGAGCAGCACCCCACCCTGCTGCATGCCCTGCTAGCGCTCTTGGGGTCAGTCTCCATGGAAACCCCAGCCTTGTACTATCACAGCACAGTTGCTGCTGTAGTCTCCATGGAAACTGGCCCCAGCCATACAGATAGGGGCTGCTGGTAAATGGAGTCTGGAGTCCAATAGTAGTGTTGTAAGGTATATAGCTCATTGTGTAAAAAGAACAAGATGCAGCCCACCAGCTATCGTTAGGAGATAAAGCAGAAGCAAGACCTTGGAGCTGGTGAAGAAATCAGCAAGAAACTGCAAATGACCAAAAGAAGCCAGGGTCAGGGTCTTAAGCATGTGCTCATAGCCAAAAGATATGTAAGTAAGTAAAATACATAGGGAATATGGGTGGAACAAAGGAGGGACAAAGGTGAAGTTAATGTTAATGAGCATGAACCAAGATTTATAAATGTAGAAAGAACTAATGTTTGTGGCAGCCCCCTGGTTTGTTGGAGCTTTGCCCGAAGCTGTCTCCATTTTGAATAAAGCTGTTGACAAGCAATATGTGCAGGTGATGCGTGATGGCATCAATCTGTTGTCTCCCTAGTCATTGGGCATCGCATGGAATCAGGGTCTAACAGGTGGGTCCCAGTGTGAGGACATGGGTTTATGGCCATGGATGCCATCTGTGAGGCATGGGACATGGTATAAGGGGAGGTTAAGAGCCATCTATAGGCCTTTGGCATCAGGGCAAGTAAATGGGCAGTGTTCCACCTTCTTACAATCTTCTAATTAATATCATCAAAGGTGTGGCAGGGGATTAGCCCTGAGATAAAGTGGGAAGGACAATGCTCAGACTGGCCCCAGTATCCCCACTTGTTATACAGCTGTATACAAAAATGAGACCCCTTCTTTATGAAAATGTTATTTCTCAAGAGTTATTTCACACCTTTCAAAATCCTAGTAAAGAAGCCTTAAAGGAACAGAGACTAGGCATGTATGCATTTCTAAAGCCAGAGATCCCTTAAGGATTTAATAAAGATCATCTGGAATGTGATTGTGCCTTTCCATCTTTTGCCTAGTTGTTTCATCACCCTTTGTGTAACTGTACATTTTTAGAGACAGGGATAATACATTTCCTATACCTATGCTCTGTGCCAGTTTGTCATGTCTGCCTTCTATTGTGAATGACCATCTCACCACATCCCATCATTTTGTTTATAGAACTGGCCATGAATAAAAGTCTAAAGTCCTGTAACATCAGCACCCTGATCTAGTGCACTTTTAAGATACATGCTTGGACTTCATAGTCATCTCTCCATTTAGTCATGAGTGAAAATCTGTATGTGGTGAGTGTACACTATACCAGGTAAGTAAAGAAACTGGACACATAGATAAAAGCTTAGTGAGGAAAAGCAGTAATGGAAGGCTTAGCAAAGTTCTTAGGGAGAGGATAGGACAGTCACTTTGATACCTGAAATGTATATATACTAATGCGAGAAGTCCAGGAAACAAGAAGAGTTAGAGGTCCTGTACCTACCCACAATTATGATCTATATGGAGACATGATCACATGATTGCATGATCACATGATCACATGATTGTATTATGGTCATAGAGGGGTATAGCTTGGTGAGGAAGGATTGGCAGAGGAAATGATGAGGAGGTGTTACTATCTAGCTATCTCTCTATCTATCTAGCTATCTATAGACTGGTAAAATGGGATACTAACTGAAATCAGAAGTTTTGGAAACTAAAAATAAAACTGTGTTGAAAGAAAAAAAAAATATAGATTCATAGATTCATAGATGTTAAGGTGGGAAGGGACCTCAATAGATCATCGAGTCTGACCCCCTGCATAGGCAGGAAAGAGTGCTGGGGTCAGATGACCCCAGCCAGATGCTTATCTAACCTGATCTTGAAGACCCCCAGGGTAGGGGAGAGCACCACCTCCCTTGGGAGCCCATTCCAGACTTTGGCCACTCTAACTGTGAAGAAGTTCTTCCTAATGTCTAGTCTAAATCTGCTCTCTGCTAGCTTGTGGCCATTATTTCTTGTAACCCCCGGGGGAACCTTGGTGAGTAAAGCCTCACCAATTCCCTTCTGTGCCCCCATGATGAACTTATAGGCAGCCACAAGGTCGTCTCTCAACCTTCTCTTGCGGATGCTGAAGAGGTCCAGGTGCCCTAGTCTCTCCTCACAGGGCTGGGCCTGCAAGCCCTTAACCATAGGAGTGGCCCTTCTCTGGACCCTCTCCAGTTATCCACATCCCTCTTGAAGTGCAGCACCCAAAATTGCACGCAGTATTCCGACTGCGGTCTGACCAGCGCCCAATAGAGGGGAATTATCGCCTCCTTGGTTCTGTTCGTCATGCATCTGCTGATGCACGATAAAGTGCCGTTAGCTTTTCTGATGACTTCGTCACATTGACGACTCATGTTCATCTTGGAGTCCACTAGGACTCCAAGATCCCTTTCCGCTTCCATGCCACCAAGCAGGTCATTTCCTATAAATGAGTTAATCTTACATGGGACAAAACACATCTGAAAAGTAACTATGTATAACTTGTTACCAGCACTTGCAAAATGTCCTGCTAGCACATGCATGTAGGATCATAGGAAACTAGGGTTATATCAGTTTTCTGAATTTACTAAAGCCTGCTTTTCTGAAGTCTACAGTCCTTGTTCTGCTGCTCTCATTCCTTCTCCTCATTCATGACATTGAACTCTATCATTTCATGCTCACTGTCCTCTAAGTTGCTTTCTACCTTCACCCCCTCAACAAACTCCTCCCTATCTGTAAGCAGTAAGTCAAGAAGAGCTCCCTCCTCCTCCCCCCATGAGTTGGCCTGTTTGCTGTCCGTATAAAAAATTATCTCCAATGCACTCCAGTAATTTGATGGACTGCTTGTGCACTGCTGTGATTCCTTCCCAGAAGATGTCCCACTAATTACAGTTCTCTATGAGAAACAAGTCTTGTGATTTGGAAGCTTTCATCACTTATTTAAAGTAGGCCTCTTCCACTTCCTCCTCCTGTAGTAGATGCCTACCTTCCTAACCTCTCTACTATTCTCCCCCCACCCCCGATCTTTACTCAGAAGCTTTCAACAGGTCTAGCTTGCACTTTATACTGCACCTCAGAGCATGTACATTGCCTATACACACACACACACACACACACATATATATATCAATATATATCTGTCTATATCTATCTATTTATCTATCTATCTATCACGTGTAAGATTAACTCATTTATATGTTTTTTTTCTTAAAACAGTTTTATTTTTAGTTTTCAAAAGTTCAGATTTCAGTTAATATCCTATTTTATCAGTTATGGGTTTTCTGCAAGTACCGTCCCTCCTTCTAACTCAGGGTTGAGCAACATGGTAGATCCGTCTGGCAGCTGGGTTCCATTTCCCAGCAGCCCCTGCTTGCACCACTGCAGCAAGTTTCCATGGAGATCCCAGAAGCAGCACAGCCATGACAGTGCAGGGGCCAGGGTTTCTATGGAGACCAGGCTCAGCAGTGCTGGCATGGTGCATGGCTGGGCAGGGAGCTGCTCTAGGGCTGGAGCTGGGATCTCACAGCAGTGATAGTGTGGTCCAGAGCTGGGGCAAAGCCATGATCCACTGTTTGCTTGCCCCAGGCAAGAGTGTGCAGGCAGTAGATCACAGCTCTGCCTCGGCTCCAGACCATGCTGTCACTACCACAAGATCCCAGCCCCAGAGCAACTCCCCATCCAGTCACATGCCTTGCCAGCACTGCTGGGGCCGGTCTCTATGGAAACCCTCGCCTCACACTATCACAGCTCTGCGACTCCTGGGGTCCCCATAAAAAGTACCCACAGCAACACAAGTAGGGTCTGCTGGGAAAGAGAGTCCACTGTGGGCCCAATCAGCCTGTGGGCCAGACTTTGCCTGGCCCTGTTCTAACTCATTGTTTTGTAAGCCAGTTAGAGAAAACATTGTTTTTACAAGGTGCAAAATGTTCTCTTTCTCAATGTTACAACTTGTTTCTCATTAACTCAGATTGAGCATCTAGACATTTGGAGCACCAGAAATTTTCTTCTGGTTTACTAAAAAATGCAAACACAGGACCCTACCTACTCATCTGCTGAGAAAATGGTTCAAAACTACTTACATGGTGTCTGTACTGCACATGAGTGTGCTAGTTATTTGAAGTTGAGGCTCTATCTACATATATAGCATGCCTTAAAGGATCATAAAAAAAAAAAAACCTTCTGTTTTTAAAAGATTCCAGTTATAGGCTATAATAGGTTTTCAGTGCTTCCATTATTCTCTCATACTGTTGACTATAGTGATGCAGGTTTTGCATTACATTTGGACTGCCAACTGTTATCATTGTTCTGCCATATTATGCTAGCCACCATTGGCATTTACAATAAGGGCTTCTCAGTTAAGCCATCTTGGGGATCTGGTATGAACATTCTTTTAAAAGACTTGCAAGACTGAACTGTATTTCAAAGCCACATCCTGACAACTGAAACTCCTTTTCTCAGTGTCACAGTATAATTTTCCTCTGCCTTTGGGTGTAGACACCACTGATAAAGAGGTTGAGATAAAGAAAAAATATATTTAAACAGAGAAGTGAAGTACTGAGAAAATTACAGAATCTGATCTTATAGGCAGCTTGTAGATTTCCTACTGTCTTCCAGCTATATAGATTTCTTTATAAAATGTATAAAGAAATCTTTCATCTGGAGAAGGGTATATGTTTCTTTTTAAAAAGGTGAAGAAGCTATCAGCAATTAAATATTAAAGCTACACAGTAGAGAATGAAAATGAAATACACCGAAGTGAACTAGCAGTTGGTTTTCAAGAATAATATGAGATTTTACCAGGACATTCAGAGGCAATACTTCTACTCACTGAGGTACAGTTTCCCATCACATTTCAACTTTTGTTTCAGCTTTCTAGGTACAAAAAATATATATTCCAAAACAGTTGAACCATTCTTTATTAAACTTTGATTAACCTCTTGCCAGAGGCTGAATCTGCAAAATGTCTGTATGAAAAATGAAAGTTACAAGCAAGAGAAAGGAGAATGTTATAATGAAAAACTTTATATAAGCATAGCCACAACAGGCCTTATCTTAACTATGCTGATCAACCTCCTCTTTGTTTCCATTTCAATCTTGACAGTGGAGTTATCTGTCTGCATGCACTTATTTCAGGTCCTTCCTTTATTGATATCACTAGCATCTATAATGACCAAAAGGTGTGTGTGTGTGTGTGTGTGTTCCCCACGCAGCTGGGAATTTCCTTTTCAGATGTTGGTGGCTTCTCCCCTAGTTCCCTGAGTCTTCAAGTTCAGCTGAGTTCATAATCTTTTAGCTATGGCAACGGCTAGTCACAATTCTGATAAAATACTGAGAAAACCAAATTCCTACCCCTCTTTTCTTCCATCCTTCTGATGCCTTCCTGTTTCCAGTCAGAACAAAAAAAGGGGGGAGAGAGAGTTCTGTAAAAATCACTTAATACTTTTTTATTTTATCTGTAAACCTAAAAAAAATATGAAATGTACCTAAATGCAGCCTTTCTTTAAGAACCCACCTGCAACCATCACAAATGCTTAAGGGCATTGTTATACCTTACACTGTGAAGCTTCACAAATGTTAATGGATGTTAGTGCTAGTTATACCACAGGCAAGCAGGGGCTTGGAGGACTTAAAAGGAAGAATCTTCCCCCTCCCATTATGGGCTTATCCCCTGCCCTTTGGTGTGCCCCCCCCAGGTGTGTCCCCCCGCCTACCTCCATCTCTGGGGCAGGGGGAGAGCTCAGAATAGGAAGGGCAGGGGTTCTTACCTTTTAGTCCTCCAGGCCCCTGTTGCCCTAAAGTGGAATTGCTCCAAACTCAAGTTGGCACTAACACTCATCAACATTTGTGCACCACATGGTGTAACATGTAACAGGACCCTTAGTATAACATGATCTGGGTAGCAGGGATCAGAGATAATTGTGCCCTAGAGTGGCATAACTTTGAAACACATCAGGAATGCTTCAAACCAGTTTCATGTATTAATGTTCAGATAATTCAGGAGTTAAGAGCTCCGGGATCCACCCAAAATCACCATGTAACAAGACCCTTACATAACCACACATTAATATATGCTTGTCCAAAATATGAACTCAGGAGAACCTAGAAAGGATATGTTAAGGAGCTGATAATAATTAGCTTCCATAAATTACTGGTAACATACATTCTGAAGACCAAAGAAATTGTATGGCAAATCTTAAGAACTGTTTTTGTTTCTTGCTAGTTCAGGGATATAACTGTAACTACTTCTCAGTAGAGTAAATTAGCTCATGCTGAGCTACATGCTGCTAGACACTGGGATAGACTGCTACCTCTAACTAAGCTAGTTAATTTAAACTAGCTCAATATCTCTCTGTTTCACTACCATTTCTTTGAGTCTAGTCAACCCCTACCCAGAAAGGACAATTAAAGGAAAGTAAAATAATCAAGACTGCTAATAAAATATAATAATGTAATAGAATATAAAAATAAAATTAGCAAAAGAAAATGCAAATCATAGGCTATATTTAATTTGTAGGATCTTTTGTCTGTGCCTTTCTAGGGAGAATTTCTATCTTAAGAATGGATTGCTCTAAGAAGATGTTTATCTCCTGGTAAGTTAAGAGCAATGATATGATTCCTAAAATTCATAATGAGTCCTGTTGGAATCCACTGTAGGAAATTAAAACAGTTTAGGTGTGGGTAGAAGAGTTTTAAGAGTGAGTGAATGTTGTCTGGTTTCTCTTGGACAAACTTAGCTGTTCAAAAATGGACAAAAAATAAACAATCTTAAGAACTCCTTTGGGAAAAGTTGTTAGTTACTTATTGAAAACAAGTGTTTCAAGTGGTGCTCCTAAGAATCATAGAAAGAATCATATAAAGTTAGGGTTGGAAGGGACCTTAGGAGGTTATCTAGACAACCCCCTGCTCAAAGCAGAACCACCCTCAACTACAACATCCCAGCAAAAGCTTTGTCTAGCCAGGTTTTCAAAACCTCCAAGAATGGAGCTTCCACCACCTCTCTGGGTAACCTGTTCCAGTTGTTTACTACTCTCCTAGTGAGAAAATTCTTCCTAATATCTAATCTAAACTTCTCTTGCTGCAACTTTAGATTTGTTGCTTCTTCTGTTGTCTATTACCACTAAGAACAGTGTGAGGCTTGTTTTGAAAAGGCCTTTGGGAAGAGATCAAACTGACACCCCAAAGGGGGGGGGGGCAGCTTTGCGAAACCTGGAGGCCATGGGATCATAACCTAATGCATCTGCTGCTCTGCTGAAAAATAAGAAAAGGGAATTGCTTTATATAACTAACTGTTCTGGAAAAGTACCTGAAATAACAGCTATGGAAAGGGGAACTGTGGCAAGGCCCGAGGTGACCCTACTTTGCAGCATATGATGAAGCTTGCTCTAACACATAAAAAGTGATAAGGCTAAAAGCTTCATGTGATTAGAGGATCCCATAGGGATGGGAGGCAAAAAAATATAAAAGTCATAAGAACAGAACCTGAGGTGGAACTACTTTGGGGAGGACAAAGCTGAAGACCCGATAAAGGAGGTAGTCTCACCAACCTGAACACAGGGTGGGGTTCCCAAGACCCATAAGGTAATAGCTCAGGGATAGGGTAGGGAGTGCCTTTCCTCCAACCTGACACACTTGTGAACTTAAAGTTTTTGTTTTACATTGATTTAATAAAATTTACTTTGATTATCTTCCAATAAAAAGTTATAACTAAGTTTTACCTTAACGTGTAACCTGTGGGTTACTCACCTTCCCCCACTTAGGAAGGGAGGGAGCCCCTAACAAGTGGTGGAGAATGCAGGCATAGAGAGACCCTTCCTCAAGAGCAGCCTGGCCAGCTGCATCTGAGGAGTGGTGGAAAATGTTCACACGCTGGGGAAAAACCATAAGTCTTTTTGAACTTAGCAGAACAGTGCACCCATGGGAATCCTCTGGGGTAAGGGACCTCAGGTCCCTTGCTACAGTGGAAGGAGTTTTTGCCCAGTGGCAAATGGGCAGGAAGCCTGAGAAAATGGTGTTATTAAAGGTTGCCATTTCTTTGTTTTGGGAATTGGTGGGGGCTATGTTGCCGTCAGAGGATCTGGAGCCAAAGGGGGAATGAGAATTGGCAGCAGTTGATTTGACCAAAGACCAGAGCAGCCAATCTGCCCTCCCCATTCTGGGAACACAAGAGAAAACAACCCCTCCAAAGGGAGATTTGCCTCTGAGGGGACCAAAGGTAAGTGCCATGAAAAAATCCAGGGTACAACAGGATCCAACTGGACAGGTTATTGGGCAGAAATAGAAAGTGGTTTCCTGAAAGTGAACAGATCTTCAAACTGAGTTGGTGGGATGGGTGAAAGATGCAAAGGAATCCTGGGCTATATGGGCTAGTCAGGTAGTAGCCCAAGAGTTAAATAAGTTTTTCACTCCCCAGGAGTCCTTGGCTGTCCTAATGAGAGTTTTCATCAAAGAATGGTAAAAGGCAGTGCAAGCCTCCCTAAGCATAAATCTAACAAATTACATCAACAACTATATCACCCTAAAAAATTTTAATCAACATAAATATGTGCAAATACAACCAGTCAAAAAAAATTGTGAGGCCCGTCCTGAAAAGGCCTCTAGGAGGAGGTCAAACTGACACCCTGAGGGGAGGGTCAGCTTTGCGGAACCCAGAGGCCATGGGATCATGACCTAATGCATCTGCTGATCTGCTGAAAAATAGGAAAAGGGAACTGCTTTATATAACTAACTGTTCTGGAAAAGTACCTGAAATAATGGCTATGAAAAGGGGAACAGCAACAAGGCCCGCTTACAAACTTAAAGCTTTTATTTTACACTAATTTAATAAAATTTACTTTAATTATCTTCCAATAAAAAGTTATAACTAAGTTTTACCTTAACATGTAACCTGTAGGTTACTCACCTTCCCTCCCACCTTAAAAAAACAAATGAAACAAAACCCTAACAAACAGTTAAGCTCCATCCTCTTTTGAACCCCCCTTCAGGTACTTGAAGGCTGCTATTAAATCCCACCTCAGTCTTCTCTTCTCTAAACTAAATAAGCCCAGTTCCATCAGTCTTTCCTCATAAGCCATGTCCCCCAGCCCCCTCACCATTTTTGCTGCCCTCCACTCAATTATCTCCAATATGTCCACATCCTTTCTGTAGTGGGTGACCAAACACTGAACACAGTACTCCAGATATGGCCTCACCAATGCTGAATAGAAGAGAATAAATACTTCCCTTGACCTACTGTCAACACACCTACCAATGCAGCCCAGTATGCCATTAGTTGTCTTGGCAATAAGGGCACACTGCTGGCTCATATTCAGCTTATTGTCCATTGTAACCCCCAGGTCCTTTTCTGCACAGCTGCTGCCCAGCCAGTCAGCCCCCAGCCTGTACTGGTGCATGAGATGTTTCCATCCCAAGTGCAGGACTTTGCACTTGTCCTTGTTGAACCTCATAAGATTGCTTTTGGCCCAATTTTCCAATTTTTCTAAGTCACTCTAAATCCTAGCTCTACTCTCCAGCATATCTACTATGACTGTGTGAAGCTTTGGACAGAGCTTCAGATCTGGAGAAGCTCCGGACACTTTGGGGTCCAAAGCAGTGAATCCGGGCCAAAGTGCTGGCCTCATTAGGCTTCCCAAAGTGGTTTGGAGTTTCCGAAGCACTTTGGAGCTGCCTCGGAGCCACCTTGGAGGTGTATAATGTATAATGGGGAAACAGTAAAATATCTATAACTTTGTTGTTTTTTGTCCAATTTGGATGAAATATTCAGGGGTGGTAGACTAGACTCTGCAGAGAGCATGAATCCTGCCAAGTTTCAAGAAGATTGGTGCAGGGGTTTGGGGGAACGGCACCCCAAATTCATTAAAGCAAAGCTCATGTGACGTCTAGGCATTACAACATAATGGGCTAAAAACTCCAGGGTGATAGCTCTTGCTGAGGCCACAAAGCCTGCCAAGTTTCAAGAAGATCAGTGCAGTGGTTTGGGAGAACTGCCCCTCAAGCTGCAGACACGCAAAATTTGTGACATGGGTGCTTGTGGGACTGACTGTCTCTGTCTTGGGGTGGGGAGGGCAGACACTACTGCAGGCCTGGCTGCTAAGCTACTGTGTTACCAGTTACCAATCAATCAATCATGATTCACTCAGGGACCAGGGACTCGACCAGCTCAATACACAGGACCTAGCTACTACATAATGACTTAATGGGCATAAATTTGCACCTACAAAACCAGGCTACGGAGAGGAAAGAATCAGTACAGACAATCAACTGTCCCAAGACAGACACAGTCTTGGCATGAGTTTTGCCTGCCAGCAGCTAGGGGTGCAGGTCCCCAGAACCCCCCCTGCACCGATATCCTTGACAGCTGGCAGGCATCATGGCCTCAGCAGGGGCCACCATCCCTGCAGCTGTCACCCTGCTGCGTGTTAACACACACAGGGCCACCCATGGCACGAGTTTTGCTTGTCTGCAGCTTGGGGTGCAGTTTCCCCCAAATCCCTGCACCTATCTCCTTGAAACTTGGCAGACTTTGTGGCCTCAGTTAGAGCTACCAGTCCTGCAGTTTTGACCTCCCTGTGTTGTAACACACAGCTGTGACATGAGTTTTGCTTTCAACAATTTGGGGTATGGTTTCCCCCAAACTCCTGCTCTGATCTTCTTGAACCTTGGTTGACTTCATGCTCTCAGCAGAGGCTACCGTCTCTGAATGTTTCATCCAAATTGGACAAAAAACAACAAAGTTATAGATATTTAATTGATTCCCCATTATACCCTATGGCCGGATCTCCGAGGCAGCTCTGAAGCTTCGGAGGCGCTTTGGCCGAATTGAGGTCGAAACCCAGTCCAGAGCTCTGGATCAGATTGTGGCCATCCGAAGCAGCCAGATCGGATCTCTGCTGACTTATACAGGCCTAATATCTACTACTCCCACCAGCTTGATGTCACCTGCAAACTAGCTAAGTGTGCACGCTGTGCCATCTTCCAGGTCATTGATGAAGACATTGAACAAACCCAGCCGCAGGACCAAACCCTGGGGCACTCCACTTGATACTTGCTGCCAACTAGACATCAAGCCCTTGATTACTACTCTCTGAGCCCAATGCTCCATCCAGTTTTCTATCCACCTTACAGTCCATTCATTTAGTCCACACTTCCTTAACTTCCCTGCATGACTGCTGTGGGAGTTTGTATCAAAAACCTTGCTAAAATCAAGGTACATCATATCCACTGGTCTCCCCACAACCACAGAGCCAGTCACCTTGTCATAGACATGCACATTAAATGCTATTATAGTCTCCTTTAGAAATGAATGATCTACACGTCCTAGTGTTTAGT
>NW_005843289.1:183399-191516 GCF_000455745.1 Alligator sinensis
AAGCTCCAAGTAGCTAAAATCAGCCTCATGCCAATGTTCTGTTACATTTTTTAAAGACAAATTATATATCAAAATGTCACTCATACAAGATGTAATGGTGAATTTATTGTGTCTGATGTTCCTGAGCAACACAAATATAGTAAAGCCATTGCAACCTTACCTTGTTTCATCCAGAGTTAGTCATGGACCACATGATCCATAATTTATGGTAATCTAGCTGACATGTATCACTATGGGTACATGTAGACACAATGGTTGCATCCTAATAGATCTCTTAAGCAAACTAATTCCCTCTCCTTTTAAAGTGGTAGAAAGTTACATTTTTACATAGCCCATGTTTCAGTTCAGAAATATGAACACTTTTCTCTTTCATGCTGGTATTTTCAACTTGGACATCACACATGCAATCTGATGATTAATATGCAGCAAAGTTGTAATTTTTCTACAATTTTATATTGTTTGTATTATTTTTCTGTTTGTGACAAGAAATTCTCAGGACTTCTTTAAGTTACAAGTTTAACCATTTTCCCCTTTAATTCACTCTATTTTTGCTATTCTTTCAGGTCCATCAGGGTTTAATAAAAACTTAATTTCTTTTTCAAATGGCTCCATGTATGCGTATATATGTATGTGTGTGTGTGTCTTTCAGCTAATTCTTTTTCCCTTAATTTCATTCTTCAGGAGAATCTTTCAACTAAAGAAAATATTGTGTCTTCATACCATCCTTAGAGAAGTTGTTCAAAGTTTAGTAAGGAGTTACTTAAGCTATTCAAGATAATTAACTTCTCAATTACTATAAATAAATCCATACTTAAATGGCTTCTTAATTACCAGTTGGAATTTCAAATTACCTGTGTCTATACATAATATATTTATCTTGTAACTATGGTACCAGTCAGTTAATATATGAAAGCTTGGGTTTTTTTCAAAATATTTCTAAATATACATCTAAAAAAGACCCTATATTATCTTAGGCATTTGAAGGACAAATGCTTAAGCATTTCAGGTGTGTATCTATACAGTACAAGACACTCCCCTGCTAAGATAACTAATATAGTTGTGTACTAGAAGCAGTACAGTCATGTTAGTGTGGCCCTACTAATTATTGTGGGTAATTAGACCTAGTGAGAACCCAGCTTCACACCTAGCTCAAGGATTTCTCCATACTGTTGCATTATGCATACATGTCCAAGGTCTTCATTTTTTAATTGAAGTATGAGTTCGAAGGAGCAGAAATCCCCTGAGAATTGCTTCCTAACCAAAAATCTTCTCTTTAAAGACTGAATACTTTGTGGTATTTATAAAATATATCCATTCTAGTAAGGATATTTCTAGAATTCTTTGTTTGTTTATGTGACAGAGGAAAACTCCCAGGTCCGGTCACAGTGCTGGCCCATCACCTGTCTTTGGGCAAGCCGCCCACCTTCGTCTCCTACCATGCCTTGTTGTCAAATAATTAAGATGTTAATTAGGCTTGAGGCTGCCCTTTGAGCACCCTGCTGTTCATGGGTGGTAAATACATGACTCCTACCACTTCCTATCATGTCGCATGCCTTGAAGATTTTCCCATGACTTGTGCTATGCTCCAGCTTGAGGCTGGGCCCAACTCAGAGCAGTGTTAGGCTTCTCTCTTACTATCCTGTTCAAGGGCCTCACACTCCCCTCTCACTGGGGCCTCTCTCACTCCACCCTCTCTCACCAGGCCTCTTTCACTTATACCCCTTACTGGGCCACATTCACCCTGCCCTGATCCCTTGAGCGACCACAGGGGCTGTCAGGCTTGATTCTGCACTCTTTGGCCAGCCCTGGCACAGCCTTTTGGGCCTGTCCCACAACCCTCATCTAAACAGTGGCTGGGCAATTAAAAAAACACTGGGCTAACTCCACCCCTGGCCCCTCACCAAGCAACACTGCCTACTAGTTCACAATTTTGGGGCTGGTGACTTGCCCCTTTCACTTGTGGTTTTATCTCTATGCTGTCTCATGTGGCCTCAGGCCCACTTGCAGCCTCGGGCACCAAATGCTTACCTGGACCTACCTGCCCCTTTCTGTCAGGACCTCAACACACTTTCCCCCTTGGCCAGGGCCTCAACACACTTTGCCCTCCTTCTTGTTGACTTTTTGTCTTTGCAAAGAGAAAAGTTAAAGAAGTCTATTCTTATAAGTTGTTTTTATTCATGTAACTTTTCCTAAACATCATTCCATTATTAAAATATCCTAAATAAAACCCCAGCCTTACAATTTTTAAAAAACAATAAGTTTTTATTCTAAAGCATACCATTCCTAAGACAGGGTGCATGTACACGCCACAAGATTTTCCCTTTCAGGCACTGTAACTGTGTTCCTGTTTGCATGAGTGGGATTTCCTTTTACTTTAAAAGTCTTTTTGGCACATTAAGTAGAAGTGCTCGAATGTAGTTTAGTTTGCATCGCTGCCAATTACCTTGTCACATCTATATATTTGTTGTGTTCAAACACCAAGCATTCAAAGAGTTGTAATTACCTTCTATTTCTGTGGGTTGGCCCTTTGTCCACTAGGTGCCATTTTTTATTGCTGCTGTTATATCTTTTGGGGTTTTTTTGCCCCCTGTTCATCCTTCCCCCTATTCCACCCCACTCCTCTGCTCCCACCACTGCATGCAGGAAGGGCATGATGCAGGGGGGCATCTCATCCCCCTGTCCTGTACTAGAGCAGTAGTTAGTACTGTCAGACCCCGACTTCATGAGGCGCCCAATGACTAGGGAGATGATGGTCCAATTGCTCATGAATCCTGGTAGTCATTAGTCAGAACAAGCGGGGAGCAAACACCAGCACACATTGCTCACAACAGCTTTATTCAGAATGGAGACAGCTTCAGGCAAAGGTCTCAAAAAACAACAAACCAGAGACATGCCTTGAACAACAGTTCTTTCAACATTTATACACTTTGGTTCATACATATTAACATTCACTCCGCCTATGTCCCTTCAGTTCCACCCATTTCTCCTCCCATCTCAAGCTCCACCTCTGTTTACTGTTTGCTTCCTTAGCATGGTATCGCCTATGAATTTCATTCATTTACATGCCTCTCTGCTAAGAGCGCATGTGTAAGACTTTGACCCCCACCTTCTTTTGGTCACTTGCTATTTCTCACTGGTTCTTTCTAGTTTTCTTGCTGACTTCAGCATCATCTCCAAGGCCATACAGTGTCTCCTGACACTAGCTGGTGAGCTATTCTTTTTTTACTCAACACATCATGAACTTTTCACCCTATTCTTTTGTTAAGAAACCGTTTACTTAAGCATTAGCCAAGTTAGTTGCTTTTAATATACCAGCCAGCCTTGTGACGCTTTTGCTGAGGTTACTTTTAATATATTATCCAGCTCTGTGACCATCAGCTTTTACTGAGACACAGGGAAAAGTCTTCATTCTGTTGCACACACATTACTCCCCAAAATTCATATCGTTACTGTAACAAGTACTTATACAGAAAGCAACAAATGGAGAAGCAACCCAATACATTCTCAATGCACACTGTGGTGTACTACCCCCTGGAGTGGTTGTACTCATACCACCACCACCAGCAGCAGTTCTGTATGTGCTTCCCCCCACGCCCTGCACCCAGCACAGTGTTCCAAACAGGGGGGCACAGAAGCAGCAGCACCAAAATGGTAAGGTCTCAACTGAGGGAGTGTGGCATCTTTTCTTAACACTTCAATATTTATTTGTAGGCTCTATGGGGGAGAAGAAGAGGGTGGTGTTTGGACTGTAGGCCATAACCCATCCTCTTCTTTTTTCATCCCTGCAGAAGACTTTTGAGATTAGAAATTGAAAAGAATGAATAAATGAAAGAATGAATGCATAACAACAGTACAAGAAATAAAAGAACACAGTAAATAATAAGAAAGAATAGAAATAGATATACATAGGTAGCAATAGTATCAATAGTTAGTAGTGTTTAAATAGTGTATGTAGTGTATAAATAAATAAATAGTATATAACAGATAAATAGTTTATAAATAGTGTATAAATTTAAATAGTGTATACAGTGTATGAGTAAATAGTGCATAAATGATTAATAGTATATAAATAGTAACAAAATAGATACAGGGGTGCAGGGAAGAGAAATCCAGACTACTTTTTTTCTCTTTTTTCTACTACTTAACAGTTTTATTTTTTTTAAATAATGACTTATTTTTAATGAGAAAAAATCATGTTGATGCACCACCATTTTAATGTTGAAATAAAGATTTGAGATTCATATAGTTCCTTCCAGATGTGGCATGTTTTCTTTCATAGGCAGATTGGCATGGCAGTCTGTGTGTTTTGGGGGTGGGTAGGAGAGATGATGACTATGCCTTAGCATGGGGATCCCTTGCTTGGGGGTGTTTCAGGAGTGATGGAATTACTGGGAGACAGTGGCAGGGTGGATTGGTATGGGAGGTTCAATGCTTGTGCAATGCTTGTGTTACCTCCAGTCCCAATGTGCAGGGATCCTGGCAAGCCAGACTTATAAGGGGGTGGCACCTTTTGGTAGCTTTGCAAAAAAGGCTGCCCCCCTGTCACACACACACACACACCACCTCATTCCAAACCCAATAAGAAAAAGCAGCAATACTGCACCAAGGGAGAGCTGGAGAGAAGGCTTAACATTTGAAAGAAGGCAATTAGCAACTTCTCAGGCTATCATGAGTCTATGCTTGGGTTTAGTTTTTTTCCATAACCTCCACCACAACCTTTCCCCACCCCCCTGCCCCATGTGGGTCCCCAGCAGCATGGTGGGGAGAAGAAGCTCATCCTGCTGTCCTTGCACCACTGGTCAGGTCCCCTGTGCCCATACCTGTATACAGGCATGCTGGGCAGTGTGGTGTTCCTTAGGCAGGGGGCGTGGAGTAGGAAGCTTGGGGTCCCCAATTGGTGGGAGGGGGCAGCTGTCATGGGAATGGAGATCCCTGGGACCCAGGGAATATTAATCCACTTCTACACCACCCCCACCACCCCACCCCACCCCAGTCTGCCATTCTGCTGCTGCTCAGCTTGGGCATTCGTCCTTGTCTGCTGTTTCATGTGAGGATACAAAAGACAGGAGGTAGATTATTAATTTTCTTTTACATAAAAATCCTTTAATGTTTTATTCACTCTTTTATTTTTTCATTAGTAAACACATGAATGAGTTACATTTGTAGAAATCCAAGTATATAAGTTGTTAGGGTGACAATAATTTGGATTATTGGGGAGCATTGGATATGCAGCTGGAACAAGGCTTTAACCTGTGTCTCAGTGAAAAGCTGCTGACCACAAGACAGAATTATGTATGAAAATAACCTTGCAAATGCTTAGACAAGTAGTTTCTTTAACAATGGAATAGTGTGCAGGATACATGATTCCTTGTGTAAGAAGAAGATGCAGCCCACCAGCTATCGTCAGGAGATAAGACAGAAGCCAGAACTTGGAGAGGCTGCTGAAGTCATCAGAAAACTAGAAAGAACCAGTAAGTTGATCGAGAGTAGCCAGGTTCATGGTCGTACGCATGCGCTCTTAGCAGAGAGGCATGTAAATGAAGGAAATGCATAAGCAATCCTATGCTAATGAGACACGGAGTAAACAGAGGTGGAGCTTGAGCTGGGAGGAGAAATGGGTGAAACAGGGGGGAGGAACAAAGGTGGAGTAGATGTTAACGAACCTGAACCAAAGTGTATAAATGTAAGAAAAACTATTGTTCAGGGCAGGTCCCATTTGTTGTTTTCTAGGGACCAGGCCTGAAGCTGTCTCCATTCTGAATAAAGCTGTTGCGAGCAATGTGTGCTGGTGTTTGCCCCCTGCTTGCTCTGGCTAATGAGTAATAGGATCCATGACCAATTGGATCATCATCTCCCTAGTCATTGGGCGCTGCATGGAGTTGGGGTCTAATAGAAGTATTCATAGTTGAACAACTTAGCAGCTACATTGACCAAGGACACACAGACTCCTCCTGCTGCAGGACATTCAGCAGATATGGGACCCCAACATCATTTGGGCAGTAGTACCCCCTAGTCTGCAGCAGGCACCCCTGCAGGGCAAACAATTAACAGTGGGCTTGTTTATGATGAGAAAAAAAAAAACATGTAAGTGGAGCACCATTTTAATGTTGAAATACAGTTTAGCAATTCATACAGTTCCTGAAGTGATGTCTTTTCTTTCATAGGCAGACTGACGGATGTGTGTTTGAGGGGAGAGGGGGTGGCTACTCATCCCGCTTTCCTGAGATTATTTCTTATGTTTACCATGAAAGAGGGCAGACCCCCACCCAACAGATACTGACACTGAGCAGGCAGGTGACCCCATAGTTTGTTCTACATTAACATTTGCATAACTTAATAGCTTTTAGTCACAACTAGCATGGAATAGTTTTACTACATTAACTAGAGCAACAAAGACTTATTTTTTTAATTCAAAAATTAAAATTTCTGGAGGTCAAATTCTCAATGTTTGGGTGTTTGTAGTAGTCAGTTTTTTACTTTTGAGAGGCAGCTATATTTTTCTGAAGTGTTGCATTGTATTTTATGTGTTTAGTTGCAGTTTTGTTTTTGAGTGGTTTGTGTTTTTGCCTTTGTGTTTTGTGAAACTAGTCAGTCAATTCACCAGCACCTTGACACTGGCAGTATTTCTCCTTGAATCTTTATATTTGTATCTTTGTGTCATTGTATTTGTGCTTTTTGCATTGTTATACTTGTGTTCTTTATGTGTTTGTTTTCATGCTTTCTGTGTTTATGTTTGCATGTTTGCAATTTTTCCTTTCTTGTGTTTGTGTGATTCTATGCTTTGTGAATGCTTACTTATAGCAATAGTCATTTCATCAGAATGTATGGCAAAAGTAGTCCTTATACAGAAAGAAACAAATGGAGGACCTAGCCAATACCTGCTCAATCCTCATGCACACTTTGGTGTACTACCCCCATGGTAGTGGTGGTGCACATATCACCATTGCCATCTCCAGTCTCTTATGTGCTCCCTCCCACCCCCCAGCCCCTGTGCCCAGCCCCCTGCTTGAAACTGCACAGCACAGCATCATCATCAGGAAATAGCAGCCTTTTTCCACCACCCCAGATGCTAAGACTCACCAGGCAGTAGGGAAAAGGGAGGGCCTTTGCCTACCATCCTGGGTGGTAAGACCCATCAGACACTTGGGAAGAGGGCCATTATCAGATAAAATGTTTATTTATAGCAACAGTTGCTTGCTCAGAATGTATGAAAAGATGGGACTTCAACTAGAAAAGAGGACCTTTGCCCACCAAACCCGGTGCTAAGACCCACCAGATGATTACTCTGATTATTTCTGATTAGCTATAGTATTTGAACTTGAGCAAGATGACCAGACCAGAGACGGTTGTGATCTACAAGCTACAAATGAGCACAATCATTACTATGACACAGTAGCTGGAGTATTCTTATTGTCACTTACGATTATTACTATTATTATTATTAATATAACCATTACTGTAGACATGTCAGGTTTGACCTAGAAACCACTATACAAAGCCCAAGCAAAAGTCTCTGTTATGTAACTAATGCCCATCTGCAATGATAAGGAGGAGACAGTCTTAGATAAAGGATGCTTGAAAACAAAAGCAGAATCAGAGGACTAGGGCAAAGAGCTAATTTAAATATTAAAAATCACACCCCTAGGTGGGGAGAAAGTATGCTAATGAAACATACATGTATGGAAATGAGATACATAGCTAAAACACAGGTATAGAGACATGCTCAGTAAAGAACTCCTTGCGTCACTCCCTTATAACCAATTAGCAAACAAGAATGCTTATGAAGGTCCAATACTCCTGTATAAAAGATGCTTAGAATTAAGAATCTGTGTGCTTGTTACGTGAAATTATTCCACTTGCACCTTGTTTTGCTAGCAATAAATCTTCTTTATACTTTCACCCCTGGTATCTTTATTGGCTTTTACATACCGGGCATGATCCCAGACTTGAGCTGGGGTTCAACAGTTTTTGGCACCCCAGATGGGACTGCCTTAGAAAGCTTTGCCCGGACTAACTGACCGACCAGACGACGGCTCCTCTTTATCAAATGTCAGGCGCGCCCCGGGATCTCTTTTCCCGGTGAGACTTTTGCTTCAGGGGGAGCTGGATTGCTGAGG